>NW_015168082.1:464591-488929 GCF_001447785.1 Gekko japonicus | reverse complement strand
CGTCTCTTATGTTCTGATAAGAGGGAATTGGATCAACATCTGGAGCAGAGGTCCATCGGTGGCTCTTAGCCCCAAGGTCTAGATAGGAACTCTCAGTCTGGGGCAAGGGATACTCTGTATTCTTAGTGCTTGGCGGGGGGCAACAGTGGGACGGCTTCTAGTGTCCTGGCCCCACTGCTGGACCTCCTGAGGGCACCTGGTATTTCTAGCCACTGTGTGACACAGAGCGTTGGACTGGATGGGCCTTTGGCCTGATCCAACATTGCCTTCTCTTACGTTCTTATGTTTAACTCTCAGTCTGGGGCAAGGGATGCTCTATATTCTTGGTGCTTGGCGGAGGCAACAGTGGGAGGGCTTCTGGTGTCCTGGCCCCACTGGTGGACCTCCTGATGGCACCTGGTATTTCTGGCCACTGTGTGACACAGAGTGTTGGACTGGATGGGCCTTTGGCCTGATCCAACATTGGCATCTTTTATGTTCTTATGTTCAGTACTCCAAATGAGGTCGCATCATCAATTTATACAGGGGGTTTATGATATTGGCTGATTTGTTTTCAATTCCCTTCCTAATAAACCTGAGCATAGCGTTGGCCTTTTTTTATTGCAGTTGCACACTGTCTTGACATTTTCATTGAGTTATCTACTACAACTCTATTTCAGAATCCAAGATCTCTCTCTTGGTCAGTCTCTGCCAGTTCGGACCCCATCAATGTGTATTTATAGTTAGGATTTTGGCTCCAATGTGCATCCTTTGCACTTGGCCACATTGAACCCCATTTGCCACACTGACACAATCTCGCCCATCCTCTACAGATCCCTTTGGAGTGCCTCACAATCCTCCCTGGTTCTCACCACCCTGAACAACTTCGTGTCATCTGCAAATTTAGCCACTTCACTGCTTACTCCCAACTCCAAATCATTAATAAACAAGTTAAAAAGCATTGGACTGAGTACTGATCCCTGTGGTACCCCACTGCTTATCACCCTCCACTGAGAAAATTGCCCATTGATACTTCTTTTCTTATTAATTCACCAGTTTTTGATCAACAAAAGGACTTGTCCTTTTATCCCGTGACTATTGATTGAGTTTACTTAGGAGCTTTTGATGAGGAACTTTATCAAAAGCTTTCTGGAAGTCAAGGTAAACAACATCTATTGGGTCCCCCTTGTCCACAAGTTTGTTCACTCCCTCAAAGAACACTGAAAGGTTAGTCAGACAAGATCTTCCCTTACAGAACCCATGCTGAGTCTGCCTCAATAGGTTTTGTTCATCAATGTGCCTACTAATTCTTTCCTTAATAACAGTTTCACCAACTTACCTGGTATTGACATCAGACTGACTGACTCCTCTGAAATCCTATTTAAAGATGGGAGTGGCATTAGCTACCTTCCAGTCCTCAGGAATGGAGGCAGATTTTAATGAAAAATTACATATTTTTGTCAGGAAATTGTCCCTGAGAACTCAATCTACATTTCAAAGGGGACAGGGGCAGAAGAGTAAACACAGGAAGAAAGGTCAGTGTGCCTATCTAGCTATCTAGTCACTCTTACCATGAAGCCTGGAGGCTGAGGCAGGGACATTGCACCTGGAACTTCCAACATAAACCGACTCTGCCTTCCCCATGACCTGACCTGGATGGCTCAGACTAGCCCAATCTTGTAAGATCTCAGAAGCTACACAGGGTCAGTGCTGGTTTGCACTTGGATAGGAGACCTCCAAGGAAGTCCAGGTCAGCTATGCAGAGGACTGCAATGGCAACCCCCTTTGTTTGTCTCTTGCCTTGAAAAACCCATGAAGGTTTGCCCTGAGTTGGCTGCACTTTCTACCACCATCCTCCCCATCTGGTTCCTATCAGAATCAGGGTACCCTGTCATAGCAGTAATTTGTCTCCTTAAGGACTTGGGAGGATGCAGGATCTCTACAGCTGCTAGTCTGACTTCCACCTACCAGCAAGGTGAAGGAGCTGGCCAACAGGGTCAGGCACAAGATTTAGGAGCAGGGATGTTGAAACAGCAAGGGGAGAGGTCTGGTGAGGTCACCAGGCCTACAGGTCCAAAAGAGATATTGAACCGGCAGTGGCTGGGCAGCAACTGAAAGACCTTAAAGTTAACCCTGCAATGATTCCCTTTCCTGAAACAATACAGGAGTCAATCTTCGTTGTGCATAGACACAAACTGTTTCCTTGGAAGTGCCCCCCGTCAAGAGATGGTCATGCTGACCTGTATTCTGGGCTTTCTCTTAGGTTTGTTGGCATCTTCACATCTGGATCTTTTGTGGGTGACTCTGGGGGAGTGAATCCTACATTGAGGACTCAGCCAAAATAATGGCCATGATTCTGGGTGAGTCTCTGTCTCCCAGGATTCAGCAACATCCGTTAGTGTAGTCTCTGTTGTTTTTGTTGTTGTTGTTTTTGGAATCCTCGGGGGGGGGGTTTGACTCTCCTGGGCACATAAGTTCCTGGAGCTTGCAGGGGAGGTGCTTGCTGTGAGGCAAGAAAAAGAAGAGTTGGTGTTTATACCCCACTTTTCTCTACCCTAAGGAGTCTCAAAGCGGCTTACAAGCACCTTCCCTGCCTTTCCTCACAACAGGCACCTCCGCACAACAGGTGGGGCTGAGAGAGTTCTGAGAGAATTGTGACTGGCCCAGGGTTACCTTGCAGGCTTCATATGGAGGAGCTGGGGAATCAAACATAGTTCTCCAGATTAGAGTCCGCCATTCTTAACCAGTATACCATGCTGGTTCTCAGAGTCCTTTTCAGACAAGGGTTTTGGAGATTTGTCCATCTCTGCCTCAGAAGATTAACCTTCTAAGCCAGGCTCTGAGAGGTCACTGAATACCTCCACATTCACATCAAACTTTGCCTGAGATGAAATTCAGCAGCCATTTAAGGCTCTGCTAATCCTCTTGTGGTATGTTCACAGCCGTACGAAAACTCTTGTCTACTTACCTAAAAAAAACCTTTGGATACTCAGCCCCATTTGGAACTCCCAATTTTGCCTGAAAATTCACTCGAGGCATAACACAGAGCCAAATCTTCCAGATGGATTAGTGGTCAAAGGAGAAGTTTGTTTTGCTCACCCAATGGCCTTAAACAACATTATGCATCTGTTGTTTTATCTGAGCTGCTGGTTCTTTATAACTAGGAGAAGACAAACACCATCTGCAGAAGTATTCAACTTAGGGCTGTTGAAGAGGTTCAAACTACTGTCCCTGATCAGTTTAAGTTTATTGTTATTGTTACGGTCCTTAGACTAGTCATGCAAAAAAAGAAGCACACATTTAGCCCCTGATCAGTGCCTCTGAAAATGAAGACTACTATTAAGCTATTACAGTTAGTGGCTGTTCACTTTGTGGCAATAAATTCCCTTCTGAGCCTATGGGCACTTTGGAATTCTGGGAACAAGAAGAAGGTGCCAGCATAAAATGTCTGACAGACTTTTGGACCAATCATAGATGTGGGGAGGTTACAAACCAAGGGTCTTCTTATAATGAAGGCAAATGTTTCCAAACTGATATTCCCTGCCTACACAAAGAAGATGCGTCCTCATCTCTTTTAAAGCACCTTGCAATCTAGGGAAAGGAGGGAAAATCCAGGATTGGCTGTTTGCTTTGGGGAATGAGGAAGAGAGTGCCAGGAAATACATTGATGGGTACTACACTTGGGATCACTTGTGTAGATGCAGTGAATAGATAACATTTTCCTCTCACAAGTATAGTCCTTTCATGGGTTTTACTACCCTAAGCTGATGGCCTCAAGTTTAAATAGCTTTAAAAGCAGATAGACAAATTTGTTCTGGAGTGGTCAATCAACAAGTATGATTCTTGACAGCAAATTATACCTCCATGTATACAGTTGCCAGGTCTGAGTTGGGAAAATACCTGGAGATTTTGGGGATGGAGCTTGAGGAGGGCAGGGTTTGGGGAAGGGAGGGTTTTCAATGGGGTATTATTCCATAGAATCCATCTTCAAAAGTGGCTATTTTCTCCAGGGGAACTGGTATCTGTAACCTGGAGATCAGTTGTAATCCCAGGAGATCTCCAGCCACCACCTCGGAGTTGGCAACCATATTCAGCATACATCTGATCACGATTTTCTAAGGAACAACAAATAAAGTAGAGTCTGGCCTCCATTTCCTCCTGTAGACTTCCTGGGGCTTCTGTTTGGCCACTGTAGAGAATCAGATGTTGGACTAGAGAGACCTTTTCTTCAAAACACCAGGGCTCTTTTGATATTTTTACATGCCCTGTCTCCACACTAGGCCTGATTTTGCCTCTTTCCTCTTCATTTATGTGCATCTCTACTGCACCAGGAATGAATTTTAAAAGCTGTTTTGTCTGCAAATCGCTGCTCCATGCTCCGATCACGACAGCTAAAAAAAGAAATAGCCACATTCTACCTTCTTAAGGTGAAGATTTAAACTGTCAGTCACGTTACTATGGAAACCACAGTTGGTTTCATCGTTCTCTGTAACACAGAGGGTTTTTTTTAAAAGCAACAACTTTAGGCTTGGGCTAGGTAGATAATGGCTGCCACCACAGCTAGTTTATACCCGTGCCGTGGCAGATGGTCAACAAAGCTCAAATCTGCTGCGGCCAGGCCTGTCACAGCTAACTCCTGCTGTCCTTCACAATTCCCTGGGAAAGTCAGGCAGAGAGAGAACAGAGATTAGCACATCTGAGGTCTGTGGAGGAGGTATAATAATTCTCAAGACAAAACATTTTGGCACGAACTAGGAAAGAAAAGCTGGACAAGCTTCAGAGAGCCAGTTTGTTGTAATGGTTAGGAGTGTGGACTCTAATCTGATAGAACCGGGTTTGATTCCACATCCCTCCACATGCAGCTGCTGGTGTGACCTTGGGTTAGTCATAAGTTCTTTCAGAGCTGTTCTCTCAAGGGCAGTTCTCGAGAGAGCTCTCTCAGCACCACCTATCTCACAGGGTGTCTGTTGTGGGGAGGAGAAGGGAATGTAAACTGCTCTGAGACTCCTTCGGGTAGTGACAAATCTCTTCTTCTTCTTTTTCTTCCTACCCAATTGTGCTAGAAATGATTTACTGTGTAGCCCTGAGAATAGTGACCTCATGCTATGCTCATTGATGCAAAAGGTCTTAGAAAGATGCAACTATGCTGAGCATTGAATTGCCAGAATTCTAGAATCCTAGTTCATACCTCCCCATTGAGGCATGATTCACAATTGTCTGAAAAATAATCAGCATAATCAAAGCAATGGCCCTAGCTATGGGAAGAACCATAAGGTGTGGTAGGATGGTTGTTTCAGGATCTCTGGAGGTCCACCCCACTGCTGCAGCTACCTCAAGTTTGCTTTCTGCTGTTGTTGTATCATCCTACCTGCCTGAAGCTGCAGTGGCCTGGTCATATGTGTGAAATCCTGCCTGTAGGGTCTTTTCCTACCACTGGGAGTGCTATGGGTTCAAGCCTGGCTCCCCCAGAGAAGCAGTGGCTGGGCTGGGTGGATTAATTTAGGCAGGTCCTGGCAATGCAAGTCCATAGTCCATCCAGGAGCCTATAAACAGGTGAGACTATCAGATGTAAGCCTAGGCTGGAGGATGGAGACCACATATCAGATTCCCCTCCCTGATGAGTCCTAAAGAAACAGCCCCAACAGATGGAGAGATGGGATAAGCAAATGTTCCCTGTTTTGTTTTTTTCAATATTTGTTTACATTTTTGCCAACAGTTTTGGTTCTTTGTTCTTCAGTGTTAGTTTTGTAGCTATGTTTGTACTGTGTGTACATATTTTGCATAGTTTCGATAAAATATTTTAATATACAGGTAATTTATCCATGTAAGATGGGTGCGCAGGTAACACCGGAAAATGTGCATATTTTCTCAAAAGACTCAGTGCAAGAAAACACAATAGCATGAAAACCACAGGTTTGATTCACACATGTGAGAAGCACAGTTCCTTTCAAGCTGTGCTAGGGGGTGCTGGCACACAAAATTTTAACAAGCAGCTCAGTGGTTGAGAGCCTCTGCTCATAAGACATTTCCCCTCCATTGTTTCCAATGCGGGCACCTCCTTCTGGGGCCAATCGTTTTGAAATTTGGGGAGGGGGGTTGAGGAGAGTCGCCAGCAGCGATGCTGCAAATTTGGTGCCTCTGCCTTAAAAAAAACAGCCCCCCCCCGAGCCCCAGATACCCCCAAATTGATTCTCCATGGGCCCTATTGACTATAATGGTCCCCATAGGCTACAATGGAGCTGGGGGGGTTGATTTGTTGTTGTTTTTTGCACACCCCTATTATGCTTTTCAGAATGATTTGTAAGCTGCCTTGAGTCACAGGGAAAAGTAGGATATAAATATCTGAATAAATAAGTAGTTTGGGCAGGTTGATAACATTTAAGCAACTTCCTGTTTGCTAGGTTAGGCTGAGTTCTGACACTGATTGTTCCTCCTGATATACTTGACCTGTAATGCTAGTTGTCATATTTTACTAAAAAAAAAACAAAGCAGACTGCAAGAGTTGTCGTCCCCCCATCCCCCCCCCTGGTATGTTTTCTAAGGCTCAGCACAAGGCACCGTTCCAAGGCCAAGTTTACCAATACAGTAGACTGGGGTGGGTAGACCAGTTCTCTGGAGGCCAGGTCTACCAATACAGTGGAAAGGGGTAGGTAGACCTCTTCCCCGGAGGACAGGTCTACCAATATAGTGGAAAGGGGTGGGTGAATTTTATTTGATTCTGTTTTCTCTTATATTGTTTAAATTATTCTTAAATTATAGAGGACTGCTGTCAGCTGGGAACAAGCTGAGCTGATTTCCAGCAGCACCCGTAGCACTGCTAGGACTGCTCGGCTTGGATCTGGCCAGTGGCAATGGATGTAGGTTCGCCCATTTCCACCACTGCTTCCTGTGCAGCTATTAACTGGATCCAAGCCAGTAGCTCAGAGCTGACTAGTGGGGGTAGTGCAGGAGGGGGCAAAGGGCACCACCTGTCCACGCTGTCACAACTGCCTGGATCTGAGCCATACCGCAGAACCGTAGGGGTCACTCATCTCAGCTTGCTCTAGGTCCCTTTTAACACCCCAGCAAAACTCCTCTTTCTTTATTTCTGAAAGATGAAACCGAGCGATTCACATTTGTAAGAAAGTTGTTACAACTTCATTTAAAAAAAAAAAAAATTGAAATAGATGCTAAGAAATGGGACACAGGAAAATGAGCAAGCAAACCTATTCGGCCCACACTTTAATTAACTGATCTTATTATTTAGAGCTGCGACATAAACAGTTTGATTACAGTGATAGCCTGAATTAATCACCAAAGATAAATGAGCTGCTCAAGTTTGTTGCAAAACTTGGCAATTAAGCACAGAGCTTGAGACAGATGTATTCTCTCTCTCTCTCTCCCTCTGTGGAAAAATATAAAAACCAACATTAGTGCAAGTTGTGATGTGGAGGGACCTTAATGATCCAGGATGTTGCTGTTAAGAAAAGTAGAAAGAATGGAACACACTTTGGATGCATGCTTCTAATACTCAGCGAGGGGCTCCATGCTTTGCATACAGTGCATGTTCTTTGCATAAAGAAGGTCCCTGGTCCAATCCCTGGTATCTCCGCTGTGGGGGGAAAAGCAATCTCAGCAATCAATGCTTGGGAAACATCACTTTATACCTGAGACTCTGGTGAGCTACTGCTAGTCAGAGTAGATGATGCTGAGCTTGATGGACTAATGGTCCAACCTGGTAGAAGGCAGCTTCTAGTGTTCATGCAAGAATTCCTGTGGAGATGGGCTGTGGCTTATTTGGTAGTGCATTTGCCTTGTATGCACAAGGTCTTGGGTTTAATCCCCAACACCTCCAGCTGAAAGGATCAGAGAGCAGGTGATGGGAAAGACCTTTTACTGAGATGCTGGAAAAGCTGGTAGTCACAGTGGGCCTCAATAGACCCAATGGTCTGACTCAGTAGAAGACATCTTTAAAGGGCCATGGCTCAGTGACTTGGTACCCTGCTTGGTATGCAGAAGGGTCCAGGTTCAATCTCTGGCATCTCAAAACTAAAAGGATAAAGCAACATAATACCTGATGTGAACGGCCACTGCTTGAGACCCTGGAGAGCTGCCACCAGTGAGAATTGATGGTGCTGAGCTATGTGGACCCAAAGGCTAACTCAATAGAAGGCAACTTCATAAGTACATTAAAAAAATATTTATTAATGTTCCAAAAAGAAAACAATAATACAGCAACAGTGCAATTATAATATAAATACACTGATATAACGAACTGCTGCATGAAGGCTAGCAATTGATAAAATATTACTTGGGAAATAACTTAATAAATAGCTACCATTTTAAGACTATCTGAAATCAAGTTTTCCAATGTAATTTCCCCCCATAAAATCAAGAAAAGGAAACCATCTTTCTAAGAAATCGGAGTGTTCAGCTTTTCAGCTACTGAAATATGACTGGAGATTTTATCCATGACTAGATATTCCCATAATTTATTAACCCAGCATTGTCATGAAGGTTGATGTGTACACTTAAATCCAATCCAGAGTGGACCACTCAAGGCCAACCGAGGAGTCTCTCCCAAGCCCTCCTGCGGGCTCCCATTCACATCCATGCTGCTATTGCAGAAGAACATCCTGTTGGATTGTGCCCCAAATCAATGCACACATGCCAAATTCTTGAAAGATGAAAAGAGACACAGCCCATTTACACCTCAGAACTTGTCTATTGCTCTGCTAAAGTGGTTGTCTCACCTGCCACCAAATCCATCCAGCATGGATAGACTTTGGACACTGCCCAGGAGCTAGCACAGCTAATCTTGCTTCTCCTCTCTTCCCCAACCCTCTTTTTAAAACAGTCAGCAAGTCAAGTTGTCCGGCCATCGCTGGGGTTGCCTAAGCAACCACTCCAATCAGCAGGGTTGCCAGGGCAACCCAAACCATGGATGAACTCTCACAAGAGGAAGGAATCTTGTGAGAGTTTGGGAAGCCCTATAGGGAGATGTGTGGCTCGCTGCATTGTTTTGAAAGGAGGCTTGGGGAGAGAGCATCAGGAAGAGTAGCTGTCCCAGCTCCTAATCAGGAACATGGATGGCAACACTAGGGCAGGGGGATGAGGCAGGAAAGATGGTGGCAGAGGGGGCAGCAGTGGTCAAAGGGGCCTCAGCTGCCAATTCCCCATTAATTACAAATGCCTTGGAAGGGTGACAATTCCTCACCTCTTAGTTGCTATGATCATGTAAACAGTGCAAGCTACACCCAGAACTTCAACATGGAGATGCCTACTCCCACAGAAAGCACTTATGCCTGAGTATGTTTGGACCCTGAGTTTGTAGGAAGTGGGCCTTAAGCTTGTCTTTCACTGCATCATCCCTGTTTTTCCTTGTTTCATAATGTGAATTTATTGATTTATTGACAGTCTGCCATCCTCACTGAGACTTGAGATTGATCACTTGTTAAAACAAGGTAGTCAAATCGCACAAGAGATCTAATAAGCAACCCAATAGGACTAGGATTAAAAAGTTAGAAGCAGTGCGAAAAAACGTATCGGACATAGAACTGTTAGCCAGGTTTCCTACTCTAGTCGGGGATCTCCAGGTAGCAGCTCTTAAGCCCTGCCACCACTCAAGATGGGGGAGGGGAATGAGGTGAAAATTGCCATCTCTCCAATGGCATGATGATGGCGCTTCCAGGGTAAACCTAGAAGTGACATCATTGTATCAACGCACCTCTCTAGAATTCCTAAGAAACTCCATGATAAGACTATAGAATCCCCACTGAATCCTAGAGCATCACCATGCCCCTACTCAACCAGTCCTGCACCACTGGCTGGCAACCCTAAACAGACATGATCTATCCAGTGGTGCAGAAAATGGAATTAGAAAAAGCAGAAAATAATGCTGAAATCTATTCTCTGGCATAGGGCAGTCATCCAAACATTCCTGAGTGCAGCAGCAAATATATGAAGAGATCATGTGTTATTAGATAATGTATCATAATACAATGTCTGGAGCCCGACTTCTCTAATTTCATACCATTGAATCTTCCCAAGTATGGCTTCGTACCCATCGGCTTCCTTCCCAGCAGCCAACAGAACAGTGAAAGACACCGTCATCCTGGCTCATTAGCAACTCAGCCATTCAGATTGCACAGTTGAACCGCTGCCATTAAGTACAGCTAATTATATTTCGATGAAGCTGATCTGAAACGTGCAGAGGGAAGAAATGACTGGTTGCTTCAACAGAACAACATATGGCCAAGAACCAGAATTCTTTGATGCAACGTCCCTAATTTCAGAATGTCAATTTAGGAAGCCAGAGCAGCCATCATGCTGGTGTATGGCTGAATATCATGAAAGTCATTTTAATGCCCCAGAACGCAGGCAGAATCAGAGAGAGGAAGACGTCAGAACCTCAGATATGTGAGCCAGCACATCATTCAAGGCAATGCTGAAACCAAGGATCTGCACTTGAGCAAATGAGATTTTGGACATATAAAGAAAGTTGCTTCCAGGTTCCTTTCAAAGATGCTGTCGCACATATCTGGAAAAGGCACTTGAACTCTTCATTTTATTTGGGCTGCTTCAACATGGAGACTTTGCTGCATTTTCATGTCTAAATAAAGCAAGGTTTTTAAGGGTCTTCATGACTTTGTCCCTTAAGGGCAAGGGGAGTAGTCAGATTATAGCACTATGATCTGGGAGACCCAGGTCCAAATCTGCAGTCTGCCATGGAGTTTGCTGGATTAGGCCAGTCAGCCTAACCTGTCTCACAGGGTTGTCATGATGGTACAGTGATGAAGCAAGAGTCATGCAAATTGCTCAGCCTTTCTTGGAGGCAGGGTGAGAGAAAATGTACTAGGAAAAGGTAGTTAACTGGTTCAAAACCTTTTGATCCAGCAACAGATAATCTAAAATAAAAGTCAATACTTATTTTTATTATGAATATTTTGGTAACGTATGAGTGACAGGCACTTTTCCTAGGAAGAAACATGATATCATAACAGCTTTTCACTGAATGCTGCACAAATTTCCTTTGTGCCATAGTCCCTCTTGTAGTCTCAGACCTGGAACTCTGGTGGCAGTGCCTTTGTGTCTAACCCCTGCATCCCTGCTTTCATCAAAAATGGAATAAGGCTCAAAAGCTTAAAAGCAGCAGATGTGTGCAATGCATGTATTTTGAGCATTATTAAATTAGTGTCACTATTAGGATGGTAAGAGATCAAATCCACTTCATTGGCAGTCCTAATCTTATTTATTTGTTATATTTGTATTTATATCCCACCCATAAACTGGGGAGAGCATTAAAAATAAAATTGAGCAAAATATCACAAGCATACCATATAACCATCTGTACTTCTAACTGCAAGAAAAAGTCTTCTACACACAGAAAGAGTTTATTTCAACTAATGGTTAAAAAAACTTAAAAATAAATTGGGCTTGCTAAGGTAGTAAAAGAACTAGATTCTCACTTAAGAACAAACAAGTGCAACAGAAATAACTTGGCATGACTTTGGCTGGATACCCAACCGCCGGATGGAAAAATCCGGCTTCTGTCTTTTACAAGCAAAAATTATAACCTCGTTAAGGGACCTTGTTTCACCTTCTGCAAGGCCCAGATGGAGCTTACCAAAGAGCCAAAGTCAAGCTTGAAATATGACTGGCCCACAAGTATGTTTAACCAACATATTCCTGTTTGCTTTGCAGACATGAGTAAATGGATTTTTCTGCCGTTCCTTTATTTTTTTTTACCGTGTATTTATTGGGCAAGGGGGAGAGGGGATTTGGTTTTATCCAGGACTCCCAACAGGGCTGGCTTTTCTGATAAAGTGGCCTGTGCTGACTGTGTGGTCTATAATAGGAAACATGTTCTGGGCAAAGCAGCTGCAGAGAAAAACCCCAGTTTATGTGGCTCGTTCACTGAATGCCTGTCCGGAGTTGTCACCCACCAGTATGGGCAGTGTTTCAGTTTACATGAGACTAGGGAGGAGAACATGGTTGTCAGCAAAGTTTAGAAGTTCTCTTTTTAGATATATATATGTTAAATATATATGTTAAATGGGGGGGTTATATCAACATATTTTATGAGCTTTTGTGGTGCTTACTTTTTAAGTACAGTGGTGTTATCAGCATAAATCAGTGACTTTTTACAGCAAAGATTCAGGCGGGTAGCCATGTTGGTCTGAAGCAACAGAACAGATTTTGAGTCCAGTGGCACCTTTAAGACCAACAACGTTTAATTCTGGGCATGAGCTTTCATGTGCATGCACATTTCACCAGATACCTTTTCCCCAAATTCATGGGACTATTTTAAATTGTTTATATAATGAATGTTCTGGCTGCAGAACCAATGGGAGGGTCACAGGATAGGGTTGCCACCCTCCAGTTGGGGCCTGGGGATCTCCCGCTTTTACCACTGATCCCCAGCCGACAGAGATCAGCTCCCCTGGAGAAAATGGCTGCTTTGAAGGGTGGACTCCATGGCATTGTACTATGCTGAGGCCCCTCCCCTCCCCAAACCACACCCTCTCCTGGCTCCACCCCCAAAGTCTCCAGGTATTTTCCAACCCAGACTTGGCAACCCTATCACAGGAGCATAGTGCTGAAGGACTGCAGCATGGAACATGGTTTTGTTTTTTGTGTGTTTTTAGTTCTTATTTATTTAGAAAATGTATATTCCACCTTCTCCAGAGACTAGCTCAGCGCTGACCACAGAGTAAAAACAATGCAGTCAAATCATAAAACACAGCAGCACAAGAACTGTCAATATTTAAACAAACCAGGGGCATCAACATTGCATGAAACATGGAGGGTGTCTTCACTCCCTGAGTCCAATGGACGGACCTAAACACTGACCTGGAGATGTGAGATTAGGGTAGCCAGCCTCAAGGTGGGCACCTGGATTTCTCCCAAAATTAGAATTTATTTCCAGACTACAGAGATTAAGTACTCTGAAGGAAATGGCTGTTTTCGAGGATGGACTCCATGGAATTACATCGCTGCTGAGCTCTGCCCTCCCCGGGTACCCCATGTAAACATCTAGGAATTTCCCAAGCCAGAGTTGGCAACATTGTGTGGGACCTGAGGGCTCGTGGAACCCCATGAAATGTATCCAAGAACAATCTGATTGTGAATTCTAGTACAGAAGGACGCTCTTTACAATCAAGGGCCATGAAGCAGCACAGAGGCAGTTCCAGAGAGTGGCATTTGCCAGGGCCCCAGGCTGAGTCAAGGGCCTGCTGCCCCAATGCCATCTGACTATTCTTGCTTTGCACAGAAAATTGGAGGCAAGAATCCCAGCTTTAGACAGCTCACCTTCTTCATGGGCCAATCTACACATTACAAAGTCCTCGTAAGGACATCGTATGGTCCTGATCAGATGAATCTTTAGATCAGCGCCAGGCACAAGTACCTGGCGGATTTAAAGGGGATGATCAGACAGCAACATCTGGGGAAAGTGCTGCTTCCGTGATCAGCCCGTTCAGCCCCACCAGGGAGCTGTACTTAAAAGATACCAGTTTCAGTCTGGAGCAAATGCTTGCCGACAGGCCAATGGTGGACTTTCCCCCGTCTGATAATTCCAGTGTGCAATCCTCCTGTTAGGATGGTCTGAATGGCCGCCATTTTAAAAAAATTCTTAGCGATATGTGCATAAACGCACAACAGCTGCAGAGCTCCGCTTAAACGTTCCGGACAATTTCACATTTTCTGAAGGGCCCATGAAATTTATGAACTGTGTTAACTGAAACGGTCCCTAGAGGGAGGTACCTCTGGTGGTACTTTAACCATTCAACTCCGTGCATGCACAGAAAAACAAGTACATGTTGAGGTGCAAATGTGCATGCACAAACAGAATTTTTTTAAAAACCCGACAATCCACCACGGAGTATGTGCACAGTAAGGGGAGCTGTTATATTTAATTGTTATATTTCATAGATACATCTGTGAAAATTAATGAAATTGTTGATATGTACCTGTTGAAATAACAGACCAAGAGTCGTTGTATGTAAGGTTTGAGAACAAATAATTTTATTGAATTTTTGTATGTACATTTACCAGAGATTCTTCACATAATATTGTTATTGCATGTTATTTCATAAGGCTTTCATTCACATTCGGAAGAATAGTATTGAAACGTAGAACATTCCGGAGATCATTGTCAATTTCACCATTTTCAGCTGCCTTTGTGCATTTATATATGCAGATTTTTTGTACACTTTTTTGTATGAGAGTTTTGTGATTGTTATTTAAATATTTTCTAGCGCAGTTACTTCAGAGTTTCTTCTCTTTTTTCGGTCTGTTCTATGACTGTGACTATCATTTTTTGAGCCATTTTCACAGTGTAACCAAGAATGGCTCCCTAGAGTGGGTTGAGTATGCAAAAACAGTACAGGGGAGAGGAAAGAATGAAGCCACTTCTCCCTGCTTGCATCTCAGTCGCAAGCAGAAAAGGGTCAGTGTGCCTCTAGGAGTCAATCTGTGATGGCCACAATTTGAATCGCGTCTCCCCCCAATTTCCCCCACGTCTTCTTGAGCCTAAAAAATAAGGAAATTTGGGGGGGGGTCAAAATGTGGCCGTGCAGCAAATAGTGGGAAAACCGAGCAGTACAACTGGGGGAAATGGGAGGTCCAGGGCACAACAGCTGCTTTTGCGGAATCTGTCCTTGTGTCATCCCCTAGAACATGCAAGGACTTCATAACATGTAAACTGGCCCCAGGACTCTAGGGGGGCCACCAAAGTTCTAGGAGAGGCATGGATCCAGCAACTCTGATTATCTAAGTGACCAGCTTGAGACGTCCAAGAAGTCATCTTGATCATTGCCCAAGACTCTTCCCACACCTGAGAGCCAGTTTGGTGTAGTGGTTAACAGCACAGACTCTAATCTGGGAGAACCGGGTTTGATTCCCCAACTCCTCCACATGCAGCTGCTGGTGTGATCTTGGATCAGTCACAGCTCTCTCAGAGCTGTTCTCTCAGAGCAGTTCTTTCAAGAGCAGTCCTCAAAAAAGCTCTCTCAGCCCCACCTACCTCACAGGGTGTCTGTTGTGGGGGAAGGAAAGGAAAAGGAGATTGTAAACTGCTCTGAGGCTCTAAGTGGAGGACGGGGTATAAATCCAATCTCTTCTTCATCAGGTCCCACCAAGAGGCTTCAGAATTCTGAAGAAGTGCTCCACTGAAGGCTCCAACCCAGAGGGTAGTTTTTTGAAGGGATCCATCTTCTCTGAGGTCATGGGGTTTGGAAGTCTTCAGAGACTTTAGGCTACTGGTAGAGGGTGCTGGAGAAGACTCTTGAGAGCCCCTTGGACTGCAAGGAGATCAAATCAGCCAATCCTAAAAGAAATCAACCTTGACTGTTCCCTGGAAGGCCAGATACTGAAGCTGAAGCTCAAATACTTTGGCCATCAAATGAGAAGGGAGCACTCACTGGAGAAGACCCTGATGCTGGGAAAGACTGAAGGTCAAAGAAGGGGATGGCAAAGGATGAGATGGTTAGACAGTGTTATCGATGCAACAAACATGAAATTAAGCAAACTCTGGACGGCAACAGAAGACAGGAGGGCCTGGCGTGATATGGTCCACGGGGTCACAAAGAGTCGGATTCAACTCTGCGACTGAACAACAAAAAGAGGGAATAGCCAAATCATATAGTAACGGACATTGCGCTAGCATCAATTTCCTAGGGACGCAGTTTCCCATTGAATACAGCCCTAGGAGTCGAAAAACGAGTGTTAAGTACATTAACTTTCTTTCTTAAAATGGTTCTGCCAATTGTGACATTCAGTGCCATTTAACATTTAAGCAGGAATATAAAAACACTGTGATCTTTCGCACTCTCCAAAAGAAGAGTGGGGTTCTTTCACACAAAGGTTGAGGTTATCCCATTAAAGAGTGGGTAAGAGTGATCTTTTCCCCCCCTTTTTAATAAGCAATTAAACTTGTCACAATTTCTCTCCACCCACAACAGTTCTGCAGTTTGTTTTTTTCAGCTCATGCATGAAAATTACACTAAGTGGCCTCTTTCAATGGAACAAACTTGGGGGGTGTGTGTTTAAATAAAGCCCTTTTGCACTGCCAAATTGGTGCATTGAGAATGGGGGCGGAGCAGATTGTGCAGCAAAGGCAATGGGAGTCTAGTGCTTTCTCTCTGGGCCCAGTGTCTGCTTGCAAAACTATTTCATACCCTCAAGCTGCCAACTGGCAAGCCTCTTGTTCCAGTAAAACTGTGCTTTATTAGATAACCAGTACTTATTGGGATATTTAATAGCAGGAGACATGCAAGACACATGTGGAGGGCATCCTATCCTTCCACCCCTGGCAGCCCACCCACCTGCAGCCTTGGTTGACTGCTAGCATGCGGTTCCAGCAGACTCTCCTCCCATTCTCCATCACCTGGTCAGTCTTTTTAAATTGTTTATAGTGGTTGCTAAGCCAGTTTGATGTAGTGGTTAAGAGCACAAACTTTAATCTGGGAGAACTAGCTTTGATTCCCCATCCTTCACATGCAGCTGCTGGTGTGACCTTGGGTCAGTCATAAGCTCTTTCAGAGCTGTTCTCTCAAGGAGATGGTAAGTCGCTCTGAGACTGCTTCAGGTAGTGAAGGGCGGGGTATAAATCCAATATCTTCTCTTCTTCTGTCAGAGCTGTTCTCTCAAGAGCAGTTCTCAAAAGATCTCTCTCAGCCCCACCTACCTCATGCAGGGTGTCTGTTGTGGGGAGGGGAAGGGAAAGGAGTTTGTAAGCCGCTCTGAGACTCCTTCGGGTAGTGAAGGGCGTGGTAGAAACCCAATCTCTTCCTCTCTTCTTCTCCTCCTCTCATAGCTGTTCTCTCAAGAGCAGTTCTCAAAAGATCTCTCTCAGCCCCACCTACCTCATGCAGGGTGTCTGTTGTGGGGAGGGGAAGGGGAAGGAGATGGTAAGCCACTCTGAGACTCCTTCGCTAGTGAAGGGCAGGGTATAAATCCAATCTCCTCCTCCTCCTCCTCTTCTTCTTTTACCACCTCTGCCCGTGCAGCTCATGCAGGAGAGCAGGGCAGGACAGGTTCCCAGTCCCCACTCCCTGGCCCACTTGCAGCAGTACCCCGAGCCTTCCCCTCCCATGTCATATCCCACATGTGCCCTCCTTCCAACCAATGCTGGGGCCAAACACAACCATTTAAAGAGCCAGGGCAGCATTGGCCCTCCAGTCCTCCTGGGTACTTTCTTCTCTCCCCTCTTCTACTACTGCTGCCGCTGAGGCATGCCAGGGAGAGCAGAAGCCCACATCCAGGTTGGTTGCTGGCATGGGGTTCCATGTGACTTTCCTCCCATTCCCCATCAGCTGGTCGGTCTTTTTTATAGTTGTTTCTAGTGGTTGCTAAGCAACCTTCAAAATGACACTCAAGTTCTGCTCCAGTTTCAGGGGCTTTTTGAACACCTGGGTTTCCTTTCAAAAGGGTTTTTATTTTCTGCCAACCTAAGGATTCTCCTAGGGTTGTAAAAAGTTTTGCTTCTTTTTTTATGCATGACCCCAAAATGGATATAAGGGGCTCCATCTGGAACTATGTTGTGAATCAGGTATAACAAGTGAGGAGGACCCACAAGGACTTCCAGCTTCGGGCATCTTGTTTCGATGGCAGCTATTTTGTGTCAGTGCTCACCACATCGTGGCAGAATTACAAAGCTGCCCACAGGCTGAAATGGGTTGAGGACCCCTGGCATAGAGTTTGGCCGGAAGTGGCAACTCTGAGCACTGAAAGCCATTAGGATGAATCCTGGATCCTTCGACCAAGGCAGACATCTGATCTTTCAAGGTCAATCGTGTCTGCTCTGATGGGCAGCAGCTCTCCATGGTCTCAGGTGGAGGTTTTTCATATCACCTCCTCCCCGATCCATTACCAAATCAAATCATCATCATCACCTTTACTGCATTAGCTCATGGCCTTACCAAACATCACCAAGAGCAGCGTCAAGAAGAAATACAATACAGTAATCTGAATACCTGATCCATTACACCGGAGGGGCTGCGGATTGAACCTGGGGCCTTCAGCAGGCAAAGCAGACGCAAGAAGCCACACACACACACCCAATGCCATGCTCCTATCTAGGGGTGCCGAGTCCCACTTTTCCTGTGCTGTCCCAGGCCCACCAGAGAGTGAGGCACCAAACAACCTCCAGTGTTTTTCAGCTACTCCCAAGACTAAGAAATGATTTTGCTATGGGACCGGTGCAAATCGGCAATGTTGATGCCAAACACACGGGGTCATATCCCATATATACAATCTCACAAGTCATAAAATGTCTGTTTTCTTTCAGAAGTGACATAAATAGAAAAGATTGCGGGAATGGGCTTGTGTAACCTCAGCTTGTGGCAGGCCCGAAGCCAGGATTTTTTAAAGTCGGGGGGGGGGAGGCTTTAAATAAGTCGGGGGCACCCGCCCCCCCCCCCCCTTGGGAGCACCACAAATAAAATTTAAAAATTGGAAGGCGGGGGGGGGGCTGGACAGTAAGTCAGGAGGCCAGGCCCCGAGATGCTCCACTGTAGCTATGGGCCTGGCTTGTGGGCTCTGTTGGGGCAGCACTTGGAATGAGCCTTGCAATAATTTAAAAGAAATTAACCATTTTTACTCTTCACCTAACATCATGTAACAAAAACATAGATATTAGTAACACAATAGAACAGCAATCTTTTAAAGTCCAAATAATTAACTTTTCCCTTCTTCACAGCTTGTCACCCCCCAAAGTCTCTCTTTCCTCATGTTGGCAGCCCAAGAAGTCCCCAGCTGAATGCTCTGTGCACTGGCTTCCATGGTGAAGGTCCCAAATAAGATCCCCATTAGATATCACAGCCCTGAAACCAGGGCTATTTTTGGGCAGGAACGCACAGGAACGGAGTTCCAGCTGGCTCCTGAGTTGGCTACGCCCAGCAAGAACTCATTAGCATAATAGACCACACCCTATAGCAGAAACTTATTAGGACTGGCTACATTAGGGGTGTGTGGCCTAACATGCAAAGGAGTTCCTGCTACAAAAAAAGCCCTGGGTTTTGACAACAAACAAGGTAAACAGAATAAGAAGGGAAAGGTGGGTGTGACTGGATGACCACACTTCTGGTAACATGGGGGTGTGGCCTAATGTGCTAATGAGCGGTGCTGTCAGGGTGTGGCCTAATATGCTAATGAGTTTTGCTGTTGGGTGTGGCTTATTATGCTAATGAGTTCCTGCTGGGCTTTTTCTACAAAAAGAGCCCTGCCTGAAACTAAGTATTAAACAAGGTGTTAAGACTAGCTCTAATGGGTAAAAATTACAAGGGAGTCAATACCGGCTAAGTATCAGGAGAAACTTCCTAACAGTAAGAGTGGTTGAGCAGTGGAACAGACTGCCTCGGGAGGTGGTGGATGCTCCTTCGCTGGATGTTTTCAAGCGGAGGCTGGACGACCATCTTTCGGGTATGTTGTAGGGCTATCTTTCGGCTATGCTCCTGCAGAGTGCAGGGGGGTGGAGTAGATGACCTGCAAGGTCCCTTCCAACTCTTAACATTCTATGATTCTATGGGCCTATGATTAAGGTTCAAGCTCCCCAGCAGGGCAGGCTAGCTTCCCTCCTTTGCTTTCCACAGTCCACACATCTAGAGGCTCCACCCCTTCCTGGCTCATTCCATTCCTCGCTAGGGGTTACGCTTGCTGCTCAGCAGAGCTGCTCCCGAGTGTGGATAAAGCAATCCCATCCCACCATCAACCTGATGCTTGGGTCCCAACTGCACTTCTCCCACTGGCATCTTCTAGAAGTCTCTTAAAAGCTGCTTCCATTGTGTTTCAGATGTCAACACACAGCTCTGATGTGGAAAGGTTTGTGCATAGCTGGGGAGGCAGCAAATGTAATATCTGAGCGAATAAGCCATTGCTATTTATTTGCTGGCCTAACATATTTAGCCAGCAGCTGCTTTAAAGAATAATGTGGATCTCCTGCCTGGCAAGCCTTAAATCTGAGCAGTAAAACTTTCCGTCCAAGAACAGCTGCCGCTCAGAAAAGCTTAGCATCCAGGATTATACCTGCGGTACAAAGTCATAACATCTGGCACACAGTTGCACAAATAAATTCACATCCAGGCTTCCAGTTTGCTGCTAATAATTCCACCCAGGGCCAGCCACATCTCGAACAGGACTCATCTTTTGAACATAAGTGAACATAAGCAGCTGTCTTATATGGAGACCTGCCACTGGTCTATGTAGACCTGCACTGGCCTACCTCTGATTGGCTCTTCATAATCTCAAGCAAGGATCTCTTCAATCTTGTAGGGTTACTGGCCCTGGGTTGGGAAACACATGGAGCCATTGGTAGGGTGGGGTTTGGGGAAGGGAGGAATTTCAGTGGAATGCCATAGAGCAGAGGTGTCGAACTCATTTGTTACGAGCACTGGATGTCACTTTGTCCGGCAGGGGCATGTGTGCCATAAAATGTCCTGCCAGGTAACGGAGATATAAACTGTATAAAGGACAGCAGCTGGTTGTATCCTCACTGCAAGGCCCGATGGGCTGGGAGGGGGTGTAGAAGAAAACCCACATGGGCAGGCTAGAGAGCCAGTGGTGCAGCCCTGGAGCCAATGTTTTCAGCCCTGCTTACTCCAGGGTCCTTTGCAAACTGATAACATACAGAGGGTGATGCTTCAAAAACGAAAACACAGCTGTGTTATTCTCCTTCCAAAGACTCAGCCAAACAGATAAGTGGACCATGACTGTCATATGGCTGTCTGCATCAGGGATGCATAACATCCAATATTTGAGCACCTTGTTGCCTGGGACAAATGCCCTTTCAGGCAAAGAGATGGATAGCTTATGCAATCAAGGCCAGCAATGGGGAAGAAGGAACAGTCTCCAAAAGCTCCCCCTAACTATTCAGAATACCAGGTGCCATTTCCCTGTTCGTTAGTAGTAGAAGATGAAGAAGAGATTGGATTTATACCCCACCCTTCAGTACCCGAAAGAGTCTCAGAGCAGCTTAATATCCCTTTCCCTTCCCCTCCCATCAACAGACACCCTGTGAGGTAGATGGGGCTGAGAGAGCTCTCTCGAGAACTGCCCTTGAGAGAACAACTCCAAGAGAACTTGTGATTGACCCAAGGGCACACCTGCAGCTGCATTTGGAGGGGTGGGGAATCAAACCTGGTTCTCCCAGATTAGAGTCCACCACACCACTACACCAAACTGGCTCAGTCAGTCTTAGACAGCCAGCTTCTGGTACTAGGGGTTATTACTCCATTAACTTGGCCAGGACTAGGTACCAAGGTATGGTGTCAGGTCCAAATGAACCAAGGTAGGTGTCAGGTCCAAAGCAGGAACCAGAATGTCAGAAGCAAAAGAACAGGCAAGTCTGGGTCCAAAGCGTCAAGCACAGTCTGGCTCAGAATTCTCATCTGGGCATGGTGCACAAGGTGATGTACTCCCAGCGATGGCATTCAGTGCTCCCTCTTGTTGGATCCCCAAGCATCGAGAATAAATCCACGTTTTCATGTCTTGTGGAATTCACATTTTGACAGCTTTGCAAACAAGTGGTGTTCATAAAGTCGCTTAAGGACCTGGCGCACCAATTTAATATGCGACTGGAGGTCCTGAGAGTACAGCAACACATCATCAAGGTAAAGGACCACTCCTTTGAATAGGAACTCATGTAGGACCTCATTGATTAGGTTCATGAAGACCCCCGGAGCCCCTTGAAGGCCGAAGGGCATAACGAGGTACTCAAACTGCCCCAAAGGGGTATTAAATGCAGTCTTACTTTCATCCCCCTCCCGGATGCGCACACGGAAATATGCGTCTCGGAGGTCAAGTTTCGAGAAGATTTTGCCCTTGGTGGCCTCAGCTACCAAGTCCTTGATGAGCGGGAGCTGTGGAGTCCTGTGAGCAAAAACCTGGGAGAACCAGGTTTGAGCACCATGCTGAGCTTTGAACTTTATGGAGCCTTACAGAGCCAGGCTTGACTTTACCCCAGGGCTCAACTGAAAGTGTATTTAGGTAGAGCTGGTACTGCATGGCAGTGGGATCCTTGAAGACCAGATTTCAACGTGCCAAAAGTAGGGTGGCCACAAATGCAGGTGGAAGAGAGATAAGGTGCCCGAGCCTGGCAGCCCAGCAAGCATCCATGGCAGAGTGGGAATATGAACCTGGTTCCCGGTCTGACATTAACCAGTATGCCACACTGACTCCAGGTGAGGAGATGACCCTCCTGATGCCTTTTATTGTTCCCATCCAGAGCCAGTAAGCCTGATTTACTCCTCCAAATTGATGATTTCATGGTAAAAATCGGCATTCCAGCAGCTGCATATTTTACATGCTGGTGTTGCACTGCAACATGGAACTTGTAGTGCTTACGGAACTGAAGTCTACGTGTTGCTCGCCTGCTGCATTGGCATGTGGGATTTATATTGATTATAACACCAGTTTTAGAACATCACGACTGTAGCAATAAAACAGTACAAAACTTCAAGGATGAATTTTATTAAAATATTGGTCAGGCCACCAGAATTTGTGTGTGTGTGTGTGTGTGTGTGTGTGTGTCTGAACTCTGCTATTGCTGGAGCTTGACAGCAGCAATATTGTTGATATTTTAGCCATGTTAAGAGAGAGAGAGAGAGAGAGAGAGAGAGAGAAATATTGAGCCTCAACTGAACTGTGGTATTCATTCTGAACTCTGCTATTGCTGGAGCTTGACAGCAGCAATATTGTTGACATTTTAGCCATGAAGATGAGTGGGCAGTTCTAGCTCAGCTCAGCAGAAGAGTACACCAAATCCAGCTTGTGTATTGCAGGAAGGGCCATCTGCGCCTTCTTTCCAATGCTTTAAAACAAACAAGGACTTTATGTGGAAGTAGGACACACATAATGTTGTGAAGGACAGAAATAACACCCTCTCTTCCTTTGCAGCTCCCAGCTGCAGCACCTTAGAACCCTTCTGTGCCATTACCCCATTGCATGCTACACAGCAGGCTTGCTCAAGAAGTACACAATCAAGCAAGACCCAATCCGACAGTCATGCATTTAGGCTCACTGGATCCTCAACAGCCCTGTCTCCCCATATCTACAGAGGCAGCAAGTCCTTTGAGAGCCACCGTACTATACTTGATAAGGTAAGTCACAAGTTGAATGGGCTTGGCACAGGCAGGTGATAGGGGACGAACAAGTTCATGGAGCATAATTCTATCCAAGGCAGCCTGCGATCACTCTACAGAGAGTCCGTGTTCAATGGCAGTGTACCTCTGAATACCAGTTGCACTGCAACATGGTAGTACTGTGCAACAGTACTGGAGGGGTGTTGCCTTTACGCTCTGCTTGCGGTATTCCCAGAGGCATGTGGCTGACCATTCTCCTGATCTGACTGATCTCCCTAACAAATAACTCAATAAACTGCACATAGAGCATCAGCTCTGGACCTTGATAAGCTGGCCAGTTTTGCTACTTGGGGAGTCACAGCCTTCCTGCCCACTCAGTTCCGTAGCTCACAAGCATTTTAGAGGTGTGACAGTACCTTCTCCATGGCCTTTCATCCAGCTAGACAGGATGCCCAGAGAGGATTGTCAGGGCATGCTTTAATCTGAGGTCCTACATGAGATCTGAATTGTATCCCAAGCACATGAAATTTCCTTCAAGGCTATGCAGGAGGATACCTACACTGGCAATAAAGAGTGGGTAATAAGATATCACTTAGTAAGTATGAAACTCTCTCTCTTCATTTGAGATTTCCCCCTTTTAAATTTCCCCCCCCCCCCATTTTGAGTTCTGCATAACCTGGTCTTGTTTCCTAAGCAGAATTAATGCATTGGCAACTGACCATTATTCAATTTTTGACATTTTTCCAATTTCTGTTTCTTACTAGATACAGACAGCTTGCTGCAGCTCTCCGGTTCCTTCTGTTCTTTGTTCTTGCCTAACTCCCCCACCCCCCACCCCGTTGCTATTGTATACATGTACATTAATAAAACCCTGCCCCCCCCCCGCTTTATTTGGAGCTTTGTGCCAGTGTGAGAGCCAGGGTGGTGCACTGGTTAAGAGAATTAGACTCTAATCTGGAGAACCAGGTTTGACTCCCCACTCCTCCTCCCCAAGAAGCCTGCTGTGTGACCTTGGGCCAGTTGCAGTTCTCTCAGAACTTTCTTATCCCCACCTACCGCACAAAGTGCCTGTTGTGGGGAGAGGAAGGGTAGGTGACAGGAAGCTGCTTTTGAGACTCCTTTAAGGAAGAGAAAAGCAGAGCATAAAAACCAGCTCTTCTTCTTAACAGTGCACTGCCAGAGGCATATGTGCAAATTATTAAAACACCACCCAAGGGGAAAAAAATCTAGATGCTCTCATACATACAGATGTCTTCTACATGGCAGCATTTTCCTGCCTTTCGCTGGTTGCTGAGGCAGCTC
>NW_015168082.1:455931-464514 GCF_001447785.1 Gekko japonicus | reverse complement strand
GATCAGGCCAACAGCCCATCCAGTCCAACACTCTGTCACACAGTGGCCAAAAATACCAGGTGCCATCAGGAGGTCCACCAGTGGGGCCAGGACACTAGAAGCCCTCCCACTCTTGCCCCCCCCCAAGCACCAAGAATACAGAGCATCACTTGCCCCAGAGTCCCTATCTATACTTTGTGGCTAATAGCCACCGATGGACTTCTGCTCCATATGCTTATCTAATTCCCTCTTGAAGCCGTCCATGCTTGTAGTTGCCACCACCTCCTGTGGCAGTGAATTCCATGTGTTAATCACTCTTTGGGTGAAGAAGCACTTCCTTTTATCTGTTCTAACCCGACCGCTCAGCAATTTCATGGAGTGCCCATGAGTTCTTGTATTGTGAGAAAGGGAGAAAAGTACCTCTTTCTCTACCTGCTCTATCCCATGCATAATCTTATAAACCTTGATCATGTCACCCCTCAGCCGTCATTTCTCCAAGCTAAAGAGCCCCAAGCACTTTAACCTTTCTTCATAGGGAAAGTGTTCCAACCCTTTTATCATTCTAGTTGCCCTTTTCTGCACTTTTTCCAAAGCTATTATACACAGTATTCCAAATGAGATCGCACCATTGATTTATATAGGGGCATTATGATATTGGCTGATCTGTTTTCAATATCCTTCCTAATAATTCCCAGCATAGCATTGGCCTTTTTTTATTGCAGTTGCACACTGTCGTGACATTTTCAGTGAGTTATCTACTACAATTCCAAGATCTCTCTCTTGGTCACTCTCTGCCAGTTCGGACCCCATCAATGTG
The DNA here is from genome assembly GCF_001447785.1 of Gekko japonicus. Classification (NCBI taxonomy): domain Eukaryota; kingdom Metazoa; phylum Chordata; class Lepidosauria; order Squamata; family Gekkonidae; genus Gekko; species Gekko japonicus. The sequence goes on along the minus strand of NW_015168082.1, from coordinate 463,718 downwards.
TATTTATAGTTAGGATTTTTGGCTCCAATGTGCATCACTTTGCACTTGACCACATTGAACCCCATTTGCCACGTTGATGCCCACTCGCCCATCCTCGATAGTTCCCTTTGGAGTGCCTCACAATCCTCCCTGGTTTTCACCACCCTGAACAACTTCATATCATCCGCAAATTTAGCCACTTCACTGCTTACTCCCAACTCTAAATCATTAATGAACAAGTTAAAAAGCATTGGACTGAGTAGTGATCCCTGCGGTACCCCACTGCTTACCACCCTCCACTGAGAAAATTTCCCATTTATACTCACTCTCTGTTTCCTATTAATAGGCCAGGTTTTGATCCACAAAAAGACTTGCCCTTTTATCCCATGATTTTTGAGCTTTCTTAGGAGCCTTTGACGAGGAACTTTATCAAAAGCTTTCTGGAAGTCAAGGTAAACAATATCTATTGGGTCCCCCTTGTCCACATGTTTGTTCACTCCCTCAAACAACACTAACAGGTTAGTAAGGCAAGATCTTCCCTTACAGAACCCATGCCGAGTCTGCCTCAATAGTTTTTGTTCATCAATGTGCTTACTAATTTTTTCCTTAATAACCGTTTCCACCAATTCACCCGACGTCAGACTGACTGGCCTGTAATATCCCGGATCTCCTCTGGAACCCTTTTAAAGATGGAAGTGACATGAGCTACCTTCCAGTCCTCAGGAATGGAGGCAGATTTTAATGAAAGATTACATATTTTTGTCAGGAGATCCACAAGTTCACATTTTAGTTCTTTCAGAACTCTTGGATGTATGCCACCCGGGCCTGGTGATTTATCAGTTTTTAAGTTGTCTATCAGTTGTAGGACCTCCTCTCTCGTCACCTCAATCTGACTCAGGTCTTTCAACACCCCTCCCGAAATCAGCTGTTCTGGAGTGGGCAAGCACTTCTCATCTTCCACAGCGAAGATGAGGCAAAAAATGCTTTCAGCTTCTCAGCCATTTCCCTATCAACCTTCAGTACTCCTTTTACTCCTTGATCATCCAAGGGCCCCACTGCCTCCCTGGCTGGTTTCCTGCTTCTGATGTATTTGTTTCCTGCTTCTAATGTATTTGTGCTTCAGGTGTAGACATCCCACCTGTTGGGCAGTACTGTGCACCTCCTTCATGTGTGTTGTGATGTTTTCATTACACACATCCCCAACCAGACGGGTGTTTTCCCCTGTGTGTGTGTGTGTATATATATACGTGTGTTGTAGCAATATACCAGCAGGGCTGGCTCGCTCACTAGGCGAGCTAGACTCTCACCTAGAGCGCGGGGCCATCATGGGGGCGCCAAAAGCCCCCCACCCCCCCGCCAAAAGCTTACGCCGCGTGCCCTGGCCACTGCCGCCTCTTTGCCCCCCCACATGACTTTCTGGGCACATGCTGCTTCAGCGTGTCCATTCACTGCCCCTAGAGCAACGGAAAGGCGCTCTTTAAAGTGTAACGGCCCATGGCGCCTCCTGCACAGCCGGGAAATGGGAGCCCAGGGCGGCCGTGGGGAGCCGAGCAGCCACGAGGTCGCCACTCTGGGCTGGCCTTTCCCTGTTGGGAGGTGAGTCCCACTGCTGAGCGGAGCAGAATGCCTGCCTTTCCGTTGCCCAGGAGGGAGTCCCCCCGGGAGGGCGGCAGCCGGTCCGGTTCCTCAAGCAGACAGGGGTGCAGGGGAGGCTGGGGGTCGGTTTCTGGCCCTTCTGCCCCGGAAGGTGGCGGCGGATATGTCTTCTGGCCGGACCCCCCCCCCATCCCAGAGTCCTGTGTCCGCCACACAGCCGGGCCTGCTGTCGACCCTCGCAGCACTGCAGCCGGCCCTCCCCAAAGCCCGCACATCTGGCTGGCAAGAGCCTTGGGCACTCCCCGGGACCAGGCCGCCCGCCCGCCCACCTCAATGCCACCACCACCCCAGCCTCCGGGCTCCTCCGACCTCCCTGCAGAGGGCGAGACCAGATTGTGCGAGAAAGGAGACACAGGGGGCGGGGGGGAGGCTCCCTCGGAGCTGTGGAGTCCTGGGAGCAAAGATTCTCCTTGGTGAGCTGCTGGCATGAAAGTGGTGAGCGGGTGATTCGGCTGTAGTAGGCTGCGGCAGGCCTCAGCGGAGACTGAGCCTGCGGGTGCCAGGCCAGGAAGGCCAGGAGATGCACGGGGGGAGGGAGCAAGGGGAGGCACCAGAAGCAATCCTCGCCTAGGTTGCAAAATAAGCTGGGGGCAGCCCTGTATACCAGGATAGTGTCAGCAAGGAATCCACCCAAAGGAATGTCTCCTTCTGCCTTTTCCCACTTGGTGTAATTTTTACTGATTTGTGCCCACAAACAAAAGAACCTCTAATGTATTATGCTATTTCACTACAGCATAGGGTTGCCAGGTCCATTGGAAGTGACGTAGGCACGCTGGTGACATTGAGGGCAATGCTCTGGTTTTTGGGCAAAACTCTATGGTAAAATCAGCCTCAAACCATAGAGTTTTGCCCAAAAACCAGAGCATCACCCCACACACACACACACACACCTCCGACATGTCTATGTCACTTCCAGGTGATGTAGGCACATCGTGTTTATTTCTGGCAACATCACTCTTGGGGGGGGGATATTCTCCCACCAGCTACCTGGCCAGCAGGGGGCAATAGCCCGCAAAACCAGGGGATCCCCTGCTGCCCAACTTGGGAATGGCAACCCTACTACAGCAATATATTGCTGTCAGGGCTTTTTTTGTAGAAAAAGCCTAACAGGAACTCATTAGCATAATAGGCCACACCCAACAGCAGAAACTCATTAGGATTGGCTACATTAGGGGTGTGTGGCCTAACATGCAAAGGGTTCCTGCTACAAAAAAAGCCCTGACAGCAATATATTGCTGTCAGGGCTTTTTTTGTAGCAGGAACCCTTTGCATGTTAGGCCACACACCCCTAATGTAGCCAATCCTAATGAGTTTCTGCTGTTGGGTGTGGCCTATTATGCTAATGAGCTCCTGCTGGGCGTGGCCAACTCGGGAGCCAGCCGGAACTCCGTTCCTGTGCGTTCCTGCCCAAAAAGAGCCCTGATTGCTGTCATGCTAATATAAAAGAGGGAGAAATGACGGCTCCATTTTGCATGTAACCCAGTTTTGGAATGCAATTGAGAAATCCTCCCAATTAAAGTAGAACTGAGGAGAAACAGAATGCAAAATAGTTTAACATTCTGGAGCAAAAGAAGAACAGAGCAAGGAAAAGGCCAATGTCCTTACTAAAGGAAGCAACACAGCTCCTTCTGAGCAAGGGCACCTGACACACCATCTCAGGCCACACTGCTTCTTAGCCAATGGTCAGTCTTCTTCCATATAGGCCTATCTGACAGTCAGTCCATTCTCTCTCTCATACACACCACTCTTTCTTGTCATGAGTCAGGCTGTTGGCCCATCAAGCCCAGAATTGTTTGTGCCAACTACCTACAAAGCACTTGCAAATCAGTTAAAGAAATGACTCGTTTGGGTGTAGGTAAGAGCTGAGGAGTGGGAGCAAAGCACGGAAAAGACACTCCAAGCACGGATCCTACTTCCTGTATCATTTCTGGAGAGGTCTTTCATAACTCCTGGAGATCTTTTTCACTGGAGATGTCAGCAACTGAAACTTCTGCATGCGGAAGCAGGTGCTCTTCCCCCCCCCCCATCCCTGAGCTATGTGAGCAATCCAAACACAAAAGCCAGAGCACTTCTGGGGAACCTCGTCAACCAAATCTTGACTGGTGGTTGCAGCACGGAGCCTCAGGACACTCCAGGATTTGTGTTGTTCAAGGCTCCCTGCCACATGGACATGTGAATCTGTCCCCAGAGCTGCCGTGCCAGGCAGCAAGAGCCAGGAGGCTTCCCAAGGGCCACATGGGTTTGGCAGCACAAGCCAGGAGCTGCCTCTGTCTGCAGCTGTCAGATGTGGAAGCCAGCAGGGTGTTTGCTGGAGGGCCCTTAATGCTGCTACTTCTCAAACCCTGTTGGACGGCCTTTGGAGAGGAAAGGACAAGCATATTCGTACACTGCAGCAAAGGCAGTTCAGTTATCCTTTTATCTGGAATACTTCATTAAATCCCAGGGCTCAGGAACATGGGAGATAGTAAAGAGGTGCAACTCTGAACATGTACAGAGTGCCTCTCCTGCACCGTTTTTATGTTCCCACATCCTGCCTCTTAGTGGTTAGGGTGCCAGACCAATTTGTTTGCCTTTGTCAACCATCTTATCATCAAAACAACCCTGTGAGGTAAGTTAGGCTGACAGCGAGCAATTGCCCTGGTGAACTTCATGAGAGAATGTGGATTTGAACCTGTGTCTATTGGATCCTAGTCCAGTACCTTAACTATTAGGTCACCTCCCCTGCCTCCCTGTCTGCTGTTTGCTGCATACGTTAAGTGCACAAGACATTAACTCTTCATAATTAGTGACTTACAGTTGCAAGGGCTACCTATCTCCAGGTAGGGCCTGGCGATCCCGAAATTACAACTGACCCCTCACAGACAACAGAAATCAGTTCTCCTGGAGATAATGGCTGCTTTTGAGAGGTGACTCTATGGCATTCTACCCCGCTGAAGCCCCTCCCCTCCTTAAACCCCACCCTCCCCAGGCTCCACCCCCAAATCTCCAGGTATTTCCCAACCCATGTGTGGAAACTCTAGGTTCCCAGGTCCCTTATAGCTGCTTAACTCTGTAGTTATTGGTGGCTAAGGAAAGCAGACTGTTCAGGTCCATTCACACTTGTACATCCTTACACTGCCTTCTAGCAGGTCCTTTTATTTCTTTTTCTTTTTTGGGGGGGAGGCTCTCATCCCCTTGGCTATCAAGCACCTGGTGTCATGACACAGCTGCTGTTACTGGCTGCCTTCACATGCTCATAATCTTGTAGCAACATACTGAAAACAGGGTTCCTAAGTCTGGCTTAGCAGATTTCAGGAGAGGAAGCAGAGGAGTTTGGAGACAGGAGGGAATTCAGAGGAGAATGTGATGTCACTCTAGGATTTCTGTTTCTACTAGAATTGATGGTTTATCATAAATCTACTCCCTGAAGCTGCCATTTCCTCCATGGGAGCTGAGCGCCAAAGGGCAGTTGTAGTTCTGGGAACTGCAGGCCCAGGCTGGTCTATAGAAATGACTAGTGTGCATGTGGAAAGTAGCTCATCTTTGAGCCCAAATTCAGGTGGAAGCACCAAGGTGATCTGGGGGAGAGACTCAACTCCCATGTGAAGGAGGAGGAGGAGACTGGATTTATACCCCACCCTTCACTACCCGAAAGAGTCTCAGAGCATTTTACAATCTCATTTCCCTTCCCCTCCCCACAACAGACACCCTGTGAGAACTGCCCTTGAGAGAGCAGTTCTGAAAGAACTTATGACTAACCCAAGGTCACACCAGCAGCTGCATGTGGAGAAGTGGGGAATCAAACCTGGTTCTCCTGGATTAGAGCCTGCGCTCTTAACCACTACACCAAACTGGCTCTCAAAGAACTGTGATCAGCAGTCATTACATTTCAAAGTTTGCAGTGTACCTGCCTCCAAGCACTGACTAGACACAGGCAGGCTAGCTTAACTTCAGCAAAGTAGCTCACCCATGTCTATTCAGATCATAACCCGAATCTGAGAGACTTGTAAAAATCTCTTGTTTGAAATGGCTCCTTGTGGCCCAAGTACATGAGGCTCTGAAGACCACCCTGTATTTTCAATTGGCATGTAGTATTTTTTTTTGCAGATTTTATGGTGGATTGTTCTTTCTTTGCCATACTTATCCCTAACTTCACTGAAGTTGAGTTGCCTGGAATTAATTTCTAATTGGGTTTCATTGTCATGGGAAGTATCTGTGCATGTAATTTCAAATTAAACACCTATTCCATGTGATCCTTGCATGAAACCATGATGTTTCTTACAATGCAGATGTACCCCAGTAAAAGCCTATTGATTTCAGTGGAGTTGCTCCACATAGGAATGTGCAACAACTTGGGATTTTGTAAGCTTTTAAAGCCTTCTTCAAGTCATAAAAATGAGAAGCAGTGGAGGGGAGGCTGAACAGCAGCTTTTGTTAGAAGACTAGAAAGGGCAGCTACGGAAATCTTCGCTGAACTATTAATTTGCGTGTTGCAGTCTGTTGCTCCATCTTGTGTTGACTTCCTGCATGTGCCACAAAATATTTGTATTGCAATTGGCTCTTCCCAGGGCTTCTTTTAAAAAGTAACTTATTGGTTCTCCATTGGGCAATCTTCTGTGATATCAGAGAACTATGAAATATCGTTTGTCCAATCAGAAGACTTGAGTCTAAAGCTCTGTTCTCCTGTTACAGTGAACTTATCTACATTCTATGTGTACTTGCATATATACTTGTTCATAAGAAAGACCCAGTGTATGTTCACTGTACAAAAATGGAACTGTGGACCTGTACCTGAATGAATGTGGGGTTCAGATCACACATTCAGATGCACATATGAGAGGTACACAAGACATGTATAAAGAAAAAACAAGTATACACTGTAGGTAGATTGCATGGGTGTTCACTGTAACTTGTGAACAGGGCTTAAAAGATAAGTTGTCGAAGGCTTTCACGGCCGGAGTTCATTAGTTGCTATAGATTTTCCGGGATGTGTGGCCGTGGTCTTGGCATAGTTGAACTAGGGGCAAGTTAGCTTCTGCTGATAGTTGGGTACATTGCCACGGGGGGGGGGGTGTTTGCTGTCAAGGCACAACCGGCATGGTGATCCAGTGGGGTTTTCAAGGCAAAAGATGTTCAGAGGTGGTTTGCCTTTGCCTGCCTCTGAGTCACAAGCAGTGTTCCCTCTAAGCTGAGTTAGTGTGAGCTAGCTCACAGTTTTTTTGCCTCTGGCTCACACAATTTTGTCTTAGCTCAGGAAGGATGGCTCCAGAGCAAACTAATTTATGCAGTAGCCATATCACTCACTCACAACTTTAATGCCAGTAGATCACAAAGTAGTATTTTTGCTCACAAGACTCCACAGTTTAGAGGGAACACCTGGTATTCCTTGGTGGTCCCCCATCCAACCACCCCCATCCAAGCACTAGGGCCAACCCTGCTTAGCTTCTGAGATCAGGTTAGCCTGGGCCATCCAGGTCAAAACTAACATTAGGCACCTTAAAAGTAATTTTAAAATAAAATAATTTAAATAAACATAAATATTGCATTTGAATAGATCAGATCTATTAACTGAAACTATAGCCCAGGCAACCCTGATCTAATCAGATCTCGGAAGCTAAGCAATGTCAGCCCTGGTCAGTATTTGGAAAGGGAGACCAGCAAAGAATACCAGGGTTGTGACATGGAGGCAGGCAACCGCAAACTGCCTCTGAATGTCTCTTCCCTTGAAAATCACCCAGAGTCGCCATAAATCAGCTGTGACTTGTGGTAAAATGTAAAAAAAAAATAATAATAATCAAAAATTCAATAATCCTTTCCATGGGGTAAGACATACCTTAGATTTAGATAGAAAGATTAATTTGCACCACATCAGTGCATTCTAAGAACTGAGGTTTTAAAAAATATGTTTCTCTCATAATAAACAGATTTCCCTGATGCTCCTACTGATCACAAATGGACTAAAATCCCAAGGCGGGGGATGGGGGGACACAAGAAGGCATCTCCTTGAATACTTATTTTTTCAAGTCTCCCAAAGTATTTCAGTACCCTCCCTTATGCCTGTTACGAAATCAATATTGCCAGTCACAGCCCTCCTTCAAAGTAAGATGGAAACCGGAATGTGAGCAGCTTGACTTTTCAGGCAGGCATACGGCTTGTTCTGGGACAGCAGGGAG
>NW_015168082.1:441616-455920 GCF_001447785.1 Gekko japonicus | reverse complement strand
CAGGAATCTTTCCCAGTTTTTCCTCTACCTCCAACACCTCCTCAACAATGCTTTTCCCAGCAGAAGTCCCTCCCTAACAAAGAGATGAGGAAGGGCTTCTTGTTCACTAAGAAATCCCATATTTGCAAGCCTTTAAATTCAAAAGGCACTAACTTGAATGGGCAAAGCTAGTCAGATCTCATCAGATCTTGGAAGCTAAGCAGGGTTGGCCTTGGCTAATACTTGGATGGGAGACCACAGAGGAAGTCCTGGGTTGCTATGCAGAGGCAGGCAATGGCGAACCACCTCTGCTTGTGCCTTGCCTTGAAAGCCCCATGAATCAGCTGCAATTTGACAGCAGTTTCCCCCATGAAATTCCAAATACAGCACAATCAAAGCAGTTAAACAGATCAGACTTTGTGTTATCTGATGGATAGATTCACTGGTGTGGTAAGCCAGTAATCTATATTACTATTGTAGCAGAGTGCAGTAAAAGCTAAACACAGCAGAGTTTCGCTTTGTTCTATGTGTGCTAGCAAAGTTACAGAGTTACACAGAGCCACCTGTCAGTTTCAAAGAGTTCTTTATTTAGGGAACTCTGTTCTAAGAGAGAGAGGGATAGGAGCAAACTAAACTACCTATGATGGATGTGGATGCAGAGATGTATGTCTAGCATCCATGTTGCCAAAGATGGAGACCAGCAGGGCTCTTTTTGGGCAGGAACGCGCAGGAATGGAGTTCTGGCTGGCTCCAGAGTTGGCCACGCCCAGCAGGAGCTCATTAGCATAATAGGCCACACCCAATAGTAGAAACTCATTAGGATTGGCTACATTAGGTGTGTGTGGCCTAACATGCAAAGGAGTTCCTTTTACAAAAAAAGCCCTGGGTTTTAACAAACAAGGTAAACAGAATAAGAAGGGAAAGGTGAGTGTGGCTGGATGACCACACTTCTGGTAACATGGAGGTGTGGCCTAATGTGCTGATGAGTGGTGCTGTCAGGGTGTGGCCTAATATGCTAATAGATTTTGCTGTTGGGTGTGGCCTATTATGCTAATGAGTTCCTGCTGGGCTTTTTCTACAAAAAGAGCCCTGGCACCAGCGTGCCTCCTTCTCTGTGTGTGTGTGTGCGCGCGCGCGCGCGTGCGTGCGAGAGAGAGAGAAGTGTGAACAGAAGAAAGAAGGAAATTCCATGAGAGTATCAGTCTACACATTAAAGGGACAGAGGCGGAAGAGTAAACAGGAAGAAAACCCGCAGTTTCCCTGTCTATCTACCTGACTCTTTTGTAACCCCTTTTGGAGGCTGAGGCCAAGAGACAGCATCTGGTCCTTCTCGTCCAACATTACCCATGTTTGGACAATTACCCCAGTCTCCTATAATCAGTTGACCCATACCATATAAATCTGAGAAGTAAGTAGACTTCAAGCTCCTAGGGAAAAACAGAGCCTTGCAGAGCAGAGTTGTATCCTAGAATAGAATACAATTAGATCCAATGGCACTCTTCTTCTGGAGGAATCTTCCACGGGGAGACTCTTTCCTCATGGAAAGGAACCTCTTGGATTCAAGCCACAGATTGGAAAGGAGACCCTGCTGCTGAAGGCTGGAACTGGAACTATATATGCACCATTCTCAGCCAGAGTTCAATCAGCCCAATCCAGATCATAAACAGGGAGGAGATGTTCTCCAGAAAGTTTAACCATCCAGGTGACTCAAGGCAACCTAGCCAAGCCACACACTGTGGTGAAATCAAATGCCTCTGTCTTGCACACTTCGACTGTGTTAATTGTCGACTGGCTCATAAGGTCACCAGCAAATGACAAAAAATGAAATAAACACATTTCTAGGAATTACCATATGGTTGAACAATAGCCAAATCCCTTTTATGTGGAGTATCAACAATAGCCAATCACCCACCACAACCCCACCCCATACCAATACATTACAAACAAACAGGCATTTCGCTTGCAAAAGCCGCTGAAGGGCTAGTTCAGCCTTCGACACTCATCCCTTGATGACTTCATTATCAAGTGACAACAACTAGCAAATGTGAATGAGCTGCCATAGAAGGGAGCTATTCATCACTTCCAATGCAATGGCTTTTCAGTGGAATCTGTTCAAACACTCAGGTGAGGTTCAATAGGAGCTCTCTCTCTCTCTCTCTCTCTCTCTCTCTCTCTCTCTCTCACACACACACACACACACACACACACACACACACACACACACATATATTGGTTGAGAGCCAGTTTGGTGCAGTGATTAAGAGCTGTGGACTCTAATTTGGAGAACGGAGTTTGATTCCCCACTTCCCCACTTGAATCTAGCTGGGTAACCTTAGGCAAGTCACAGCACTCTCAGCCTAAAAATAAGCATGGCTCACCACCTAGTGGTGCCAAAAAGAGCTACAGCTTCGGCAGCTGAACAATCCCTTCCAGGTGAATCCCTTTCAGCTGAACAATCCCTTCCAGGATCTCCTGGCTATTCCACACACAATGCCACACAATTCTCACTCACTCACACACACAAACACACTTAGAGTTGGATTTGGCATGTTTTGCTCATTCCTCCTCCAATCATATATATGAAATTTGGATTCAATTTTACTCTTAGACTATTTAAGAGAAACCCACTTCAGGTTATAACTCGCTCATTTCCCAGAGTCTTCCGGATTGTACCCCTCACCCAAGGGATTCTTGCCTGCCAAATCTCAGAGGAATAATAGAAAATATTTCCATTTCATGGTCTATTAACACATTCCGTCACAGAGCAGACACAGGGAGGCAACCCCATCAAACAGCCAGCATGGCCTGAATGGTCCAAGCTGGTGACCAGAAGCCCCCAAAGAATCAAGCAGCTACATGGTAGATGCTGACAGTTTTGCTCACATGGGAAACCCCAGGAGAAAGAAGACAGCAGAGGCCAGTGCCAAGGTAATTTGAGCCTGGTAGGCTGGGCGGGGCCGGTTCCAGGTTTGGGAGGGGGGACAGCATTAGAGATCCCAGCATTAGAGTTCCCTCCTCTCCCCTGCCTACCTCCAGGCACTCAAGCCCTCCCACACACCTGCATGCCTCCCACCCTTGTCTGCACACAAGCTATCCCACTGCCCAGGCTCACAGCTGCCTGCAGACCTTTCCCCAGTGGCACCAGGCTATGCATGCAACAGGGAAGACAGGTGGCAACAGCAGGCCCTGCCTGAAACCCTGGGCCGTGGCAGCTGCCCAACTTCAGGGTATGCTGAGGCCAGCCTAGGGCTGGAAGACATAGAGGCCAAAGACTGGCAGCTAATGTGCTTCCAGTATTGTTCCGGTTGTCTCACGCTCATTGTTCGTTGAGTGTGAATACTTTATACACACACATGGAAAAACCTTCCCAAAAACAAAACCCAAACAAACCTGGAACCCTTGATGGAGAATCATTTTAAGCATACATGCTCCCCAGTGAGTGACAGATGCATACCTTCTATGGATAGCTTCTTTTTCTTACAATTCAAATGTTTCTTAGAAAAAAGGGCCAACAATAAAAGCTTAATATATACAGTATAAAAAAAGATACATGTATTTATTAACAAAGAATTTAAAAATAAATAAGGGCCCAATCACACCTCATATAAAAATACCAGAATCTAACACACCTTAACCACATTTCTATAAAACATGCTCAAGTGTTACAAAACTACAAATATACCACATGAGCAACTAGAACGTTGCACGTTTGATGTCCACCAGGGCAAGGGTTTTTTCAATTGTACCCCTGTCCTGGTGGAATGCCCTCTCAGATGTTACCCGCCCACTGCCAGTTTGGTGTAGTGGTTAAGTGCATGGACTCTGATCTGGGAGAACCGGGTTTGATTCCCCACTCCTCCACTTGCACCTGGCTGGATGACCTTGGGCTAGCCATAATTCTGGCACAGCTGTTCTTGAAAAAGAGCAGTTTCTGTCAAGAGCTCTCTCAGCCCCACCTACCTCACAGGGTGTCTGTTGTGGGGAGGGGAAGGGAAAGGAGTTTGTAAGCCACTCTGAGACACCTTTGGGTAGTGAAGGGCGGGGTATAAATCCAATCTCCTCCTCCTCCTCCTCCTCCTCTTCCTCTTCCTCTTCCTCTTCTTCTCCCTAGTCTGTATTTTATACTATTGTAACTATATTTATTATGCCTGTTTTTATACTGCTGTGAACTGCTCTGAGCCCCCATTATATACACTGAAATAATAAATAAACAAACAAACCAATAGCAGTCAACAAACTCAGTAAAACCAATAAGTCAAGTAAAATAGCTAACAACACATTTTTAAAAATCCAGGGTGTAGATAAAAGGGACATTAAGGAATCTCAGCAAGGGCAGTCCAAAAAAAAATTAATTAAACCAGATAAAGTGCAAGTTATGCAAACCAGTGGGCAGAATGCAAGCCACAAGTGTTTCACCTGGCACATAGAGTACAAAAGGCTAGATGCCCATCAGATGACTATACACTTTCTATAGGTTAGTCAACACTCTCACTGCCAAATTTTGTACAATTTGGATCTCCTGACCAGTCTTAAAAGGCAGCCCCACATAGAACAAATTATAGTACTCTAACCAGCTGTGACCATAACATGGATAACTGCACTCAGATCTTGCCACTTAAGGAAAAGTCAGTCAAGTCTCATGAAAAGTACTGTACACCACAGAGATCTGGTTCTCCACTTGTAGGTGTGGATCTAACAGCACCCTTAACCTATGAACCTACACTTTAGTTTATTAGAAATGCCTTGTGTCTACCCTGCTTCCAGTATGTCTCTTATCTTCCGATTAGCTACATCATCAACCAACAGCACCTCTTCTCTGGAGTGAGTTTCAGTTTGCTGGCCCTTCCCTACCTCATTACTGCTTCCAAACACTCACTCAGGCCATCCACTGACCCACCTGATTCTGGCTGCAATCGTATGCACAATTAGACCCGACATAGGTGTGAAAGCATGGAGACACAATTTTTCAGTTCATCCCAAGACAGAGAAAGGTATATTTCCATCAAAAGCACTAAGAGAGCTTTTAAATCACCCTAACAGCCAGCATGGTATAGTGCAGTGGTTTTTGTCCTCATGGTATAGTGCAGTGGTTTTTGAGCACGGTGACCCACAAGTCCAAACTTACTTGGTAGGGTGACCTGCTTTTAAAAAGTGGCAACAACCACAGAGCAAGCACAAGTTAATAAAACTGCAAAAGCCTGGGACCCACTTCCACAGGCTCTGCAACTCTGGGGCCCACAGGCTAGGAAATACTTGTGTAGTGGCTAGAGTGTCAGACTAGGACGGGGGAGACCTGGGTTCAAATTCCCACTCTGCCATGGAAGTGTGCTGGACGATCTCTAGCCAGTGAATCTCTCTCAGCCTAGCCACTTCCCAGGGTTGTTGTTCCTGTGAGGATAAAACAGACGAGCAGAGAATGATCCTATAAGCCCCTTTGGGGCCCCATTGGAGACAAAAGCAGGTTATAAATATCTACATCAATAAATAAAACTATGTTTAGTGCAATTAAAATGTCAAACCAAGGAAGAGGGTTGGAACAGTGAAGGGCTAGGATTCTCCGAGGTGGTATAGCAGCAGAGTAACGGAATATTCATAAGAGTAGAGGAGGATTAGGCCCAGGGGTAGCGATCCGTTTCATGTGCTGCTGAAGCAAGTGACTCGGATTCTGTCGTATTCTCTTCTTTTAAATGCCAGCTTCGTTATTCTGTCTTTTTCTTCCAAGTCAAATACTTTCAATCAGAAGGCGAAGGCTTGCATGTCAGGGTGGCGATGCTTTCGGTACAAGGGATTCTTCTGGTTAGGCTGTTTAAGAAGCAGAACGAAGCGGGTGGAGGGGGGGAGTGGAATTGCTCTTGATAAAAATAATTGCCTTGCCAGCCACTAGTGCTAATGTCGTCTGTTTTGCTCAGTGAAGCATGACTCACGCTTTCTTCACATACCAAGCAACAGAAGGGTGGGGAGCACAGTACACCCTCTCTCCCCAACTGCACTTTTTAATTAACTTAAATCTTCCTCTGGGTTTGCCTGACAGAATTGCTTGGGGGAGCAATTCAGGACAACGGAATATTTATGCCTCCGTCAATCTCTCTTAGGATAGGAATCCAAAAAGAAAGGGGGCCCAGAGGCCAAAGGGGCATTTCCTCAAGCAAACACCAGAACAGTGATTCCCCCTGTGTTGGGCTTGTGGACATCACAGCATCGGCTGATGGGTTTTCCTGGTGCCAACTTGCTTCTTCCTCAAGGTATTTCTTCCCCAAATGAAAGAGCCAGTCGATGTCTTCCTCCACCTCACAGGAGCAGGAGCTTCTTCTGAAGGATCCTGGAGCCATCACCTTTTTTTGGATGACTCTGTCATAGAAGGATGGTTGGCTTGGTTCTCCAAGTAGTTTGTGATGGATCCTAGCAATCCATGGCAGCCATTTTGTGGTTGGCTGAACCTCCCCATAACAGCCATTTTGTGCTGGTGCCCACTCTCAGTTCAACACCAAAACCCCCCCCCACCAAAAATGCTCAACAGACCGAACAAGTTTGGGGTTCCCTAGAAAGGAATCCTCCAATCCCCGGGCAGGACAGTAATGGGAAAGAGCTGGTTTGCAAAGTTTAATTGATGAATCAAAGCGATTCTGCAATTAGAGCCCACCTAAAGGATTTTAAAAGTGCCCCAATTATCTGTCTTGCACCTCTGCAACTCCCAGATGGGAGACAAGACAAGAGAAGAATGAGCACACAGCCCTAAAGTTCTGTGACTGAATTCTCAGCATTTCACCTCAAGAGTCATCAAGGCAATTATCAAATCTCTGAGGAAGGGGATCAGCTCTCCCTTCTACACTCTTGCCGTAACTGGCACTGCCCTCCCCAGGTTGATTTAAGTCTCAGTAGGGACAAAATACGTACACAGTCATGATCATTCTAAGGCTACCCTATGGTTAAAGCAGCTGGGGGGGCAATGTTGGCTTTCCTTGCCACAAGTTCTTCAAAGTGAAATAGAACTTGGCTTGTAATACAAATGTTAAGCAAATGTGAGCCTGTTGCTTCTAAAGAGTTCTTACACAAAACAGCTTTTGTCCCCAGTAAATGTGTTAATCTTTAAGGTGCCATTAAGTTCTTGGTTATATCAGCCAGAACGTTCATAGGTTCTGTGGCATCCTCTTATTTGGGAGGACTGGTTTTCACTTTATATGTGTTCTTTGCTTTTGTAAACTGGGTATTTTCTGCTGCCACCAGGAATTTAAGGACTTCCAAACCTTCTCTCCTTTGCTATTGGTAATGTGACCCAGAGTCTGGGCTTTTCAGGGATCTATGTGGTCCTGAGGAAAGATAGAGCTGAATTCTGGGATAAACGTGAACAAAAGATTATTTATTGAAATAAGAACAAAATATGAGGTTGGATATTCTGTCACTGTTTGGGAATAAGGGACTTGTAAATATGTCTGTCAAATGTATCACTCACACTGCCCTTTTGACATTAAGATCCCACTCTGACAGGAATCTCTCACATAGGCAGCCACACAGGCTAAACTCTTGGTAATTTTAACTTCCTTCCAGATCTTTAGAGTCTCACTTTTTAAGACATAACACTGCACTCTTTTAGATCCCACACAGAACTAACAGAACACTCACTGACTGATCTCTCTAACTGAACAATTCCAACTGATGTATCTAACTGACTTTTATAACTGACTAACTGACACTCACCCAGATCCACTTCAGAAACTCCTCCCACACTCTCTCATCCTCCAATCACTCCCCACTTGTCTCTCTCAATCACTCTCCTCTGCATTCACTGCACTGCAACTAAACATTTAAAGAGACACACACACACTAAAACAAGGAATCATTACAGGTTCCCTTCTAGATTTGATTCTGTCAAACATTAGCAGGAACAGACAGTGCGACATATCTTAGTACCAGCACACACCAATACTGGGCAATAGAGCTAGAAAGATAGAAAAGTCAGGACTGTCTGTAGCCTTCCTTTCATTTGCTCTGCTGTTCTCCCTTGCAAACCTAGACTGCTATTCTCAGGGAACTTCCTTCCTTCCAGCTGATCCTCCTCTCTCTTCCAGTCTCCCTTCTCCAGCCTCCGAGGGCAAGATCTGCACTCTACAATCTCTACTCTTTCCTATATAGTATGGAGGTCTTTTATGGTAGGGGACTTCCATTTCCTTTCTAAAAACGTGTGATGCTAAGAAGCATCGCAATTCTATTGGGCAATGCCAGCATGAGCTAACACTGGAAAGGTCTGAGACAGAAGTGCAGAGGTGGTTTAAAAGCCTTGGGTGAATGGGTCTCCTTCCACCCATTTTACACCAAGCCAGCCAACTGATCCAGCCAGATCAGTATTGTCTACTTTGGCTGGCAGCAGCTCTCCAAAGTCCCAGGCAGAGGAAAGTCAATCCCACAGCCTGCTAAATGGACTGGGACTCTCCGCATTCAATGCACACATTATTTAGTTCATTTATACCCCACCTCTCTCCCCAAATCTTCTTACATCATTCTCTTTTCCTCCACTTTATCCTCACAACAACCCTGTGAGGTAGGTTCACTCTATACTATGGACTCAGAATGGGTTGTAGTCTTTTTGTACACACACCCTTCACCCCAGATGCTTCCACAATCCATTTTATTGGAATTTGTCTTAGTTCTCCCCCCTTTCTTCACATGGCTTTTCATGGAGTCACACATCTCTACAGTTCTCTCATGTAGAAACAATGCCCTCATACTTTCACATATGTGACACCAGATTATCTGGCCACTTGTGATAGGAATAGTACTCTTTAGATTAGGCTTCTCTCTCTCTCCTTTCAACTGAATGTGAACTGAATGTGAACTGAATCTACTTGAATAAATGTAAGTTTTGCTTTTGCAATATATGCCTTGGGAGATTTATTTCTTGCATGCAATATCACGCTTCTATGACTGAGCAGACTCTGCTGTGTTAACCATATATCCCAGTAGCCCACCCTCAAGCAGGAACAGGGAATGTGTCTTCCCTCCTCACTCACACAGGAGTCTTCAGACCCAGCAAAGCAAGTCACCCCTGCCCATTTGGATTTCCTGAACACTTTGTCAAGCCACCACAGCAATCAATGCCTGCTGAGAAAGACAGCTTGGAAATGTTGAAAGAAGTGAGCCTCACCCCTCTGGAAGCTGAGCGTGGATCTCTGGTAGACGGCCGAGCACGCTCAGGTTCCCAATTACTTGGTTATGGTGCAGGATCTATGAACAGTAGCCTTCCTGAGGACCAAAGACCAGGCCATTGAGTTAAGATGAAAATTATTCTGGCTTCCTTTTTTCCATTTAGTCTGCTATTAATAAAGCTGAAGATCTGTACAGCAGATGCAAGGTTGGTTAAGGTCATTTAGATCTAATCAACAGAATCAAGTGCGACAGTGTTTCCTGAACTGTACTGTTTCACGCTGCTATTGGGAGGATTTTGTGTTTCAGTGCCTTGGCTCCTTAAGTAAAAGCACTGTGGACATACAAAATAGCAAAGTTTTAATCACATTGTATTGTGCCTTGAGTCTCAGCAAGAAATGCAGATAAGAAACCAAGTAAATAAGTTGCATTTCAAAGACAGCCCTGTGCACACAAGGCTCATTTCCTCATAGTGGAACATTAAAACATGTGTGCACACACACACTGTCTTCTGCAGCCCACCGGTACAATCCAGGGAAAGCTTTGGCTTAAAAAAAACAAACACTTTATTCTGATATATTTTTATCTTGCTTTTCAGCAAATATTGACTCTCAAAGCATATCACAAGTATAATTTTTAAAAAACTACATTAACATTCAATATAAATGTTCTGGGAGGAGGAGGAGGAAGAAGAAGAAGAGGAGGAAGAAGAAGAAGAGGAGGAAGAAGAAGTAGTAGTAGTTGTTGTTGGTTTTATACCCCACCCTTCACTACCTGAAGAGGTCTCGGAGTAGCTTACAATCGGCTTTCCTTTCCCCTCTCCACCAGACAGCCTGTGAGGTAGGTGGGGCTGAGAGAGTTCTGAGAGAACTGTGACTGACCCAAGGTCACCCAGCTGGCTTCATGTGGAGGAGAGGGTGGGGAATCAAACCCAGTTCTCCAGATTAGAGTCTGACACACTTAACCACTATGCCAAGCTGCACTTTGCATGATGAAGGGGTACCTAGTCTGCCTCCTGCCCTCTCTCTGAAATGGCAGGGGGAAGCTGGAGGGAAGAGACCTGTCACCTGGAGCTGAATCCAAGCGAGCAGAGTCAACTAGCATGTGCTACCTATACCCATATTGCGATCAGGCCTCCCATTTCACCTCTTAGAGCAGGGAGTTACCAGCCCCCAAATCCAATTTCCTACTCTTAAGGAACTGAGGAATGGGAGAAAAGGAATGGCCTCCACGTAGTGATGCTCTAGAAATTTTCCCTTGATCTCTGTGCCAAAGACTAGGGAAGGCAGCCCAAAGCATCATCCAGAAGTGACTCCTCCCTGAACTCCGTGCTTCCTGGGTGTCGGTCCCAAAATCTCCCAACATTTCCCAAAATAGCAGTGGAAAGCCTAATTTGAACGATTCAATTGATAACCCTTTTCAGCAAGAATTGTGCTATAACAGATATCCTTGCTGATAGTGTGCCTGATTGACAATGGGATAAGGGAGGAGGAAAGTTCCTTGACTGAATTCTGATTGACAATAAATGTCTATTTCATATAGACCGAAATGGTGGTCAAGAAATTGATCTAGATAATAAATCTGAAATCAGGCTGTGGCTGCTGCTGCTGCTGCAGAGAATCCAAGTGCCGATTGAAGATATGCTTCCTTCAAAGGAGGAGAAAAGCAAGACCCCTCCAATGTTCCTGTGCATTAAAGTGGGCCAGCCTATGATAAAGTCATTTGCGTCTCAAAGTGCCACTATGGTCCAGCAATATTTATTTATTTATTTATATGGTAAAAGAAGGAAGCAACCAGAGTACTGGTTTGCTGTTCCTCGAGAGAGGGGAGATTCTGTCTGAATATGGAAACACCCCTGACTAGATTTTGAACTCCAGGCAGTATATCTCTGTTCAGGACATTCTCTTCCATGTTCTAGGAATGTGAAGAGTGCTGTGAGCGCAAGACCTACTGAGCTATCATCAAGTAATGGTTAAACATCAAATGTGGCTTTAATTGTATTGTATTTTATATTGTTGTATTTATTTACACTATTGGAACCCGCCCTGAGCCCATCAAGGGGAGGGCGGGATAAAAATCCAAATAAATAAATAAATATTTCCACACCGCTATCTGCTTTCATTGCAGTCTTCAAAGGGCCTAACCATATAATGACGTTTCCCCCTGGTATGTCCCCTGGGCAGGCTGAGAGACATCCATTTTGGGAAAGTAACGTGTCGCTTTAATGGGGCAAATGGCAGCTCCTGGGGCCATTTCAGGTCAGGGAAATAGTAAGGTCAAAGTCCCCTCTACCTAAGCACCATAGTCCCAATCCAAACAGAGATTGCTTACACCTAGGAAGCAAAGAACTCCAGAACATATCTGTTGACTCAGCATCCCCAGGGAGAACAGAATGTGCAGTTCAGCCCTGATATAGACCAGACCTGACAGGAGGAAGTCACCTGATTTTTAGGCACCATTCATTTTAACTTTCTCATCAGCACCTGTAAAAACACTCATGAGCTTCCTACTACTTACTTGACATGCATAAATCCAGGCTGTTTTGAAGCATTCTCAAGCCAAGCATGTTTAAGTCCTCAAAATAATCCTTACTCCCTGGAGTGAGAAGAAACCTGAACTGAGTCGGTTCTGCTGCTTATACTGTTCAAGTGCCATGGTTAGCACAAGAAGTCTGGAAATTGTAGCCCTATGGGAGGGCTGGGGTCTCTGGCAGAGAATCTGCAGAGTCAGTATTGAAAGTGAGTGTTCCTGTGAGTCTTCAAGGAAGCTGCATGTAAAGGTCACAAGAGGCCTTGTGTTCCCAGTCTAGGCCAGCAAGACAACGTTCAGTAGTCCAGGATTCATTACCATAAAAACTCAGCAAAAAAAGCATTGCCAAGACCTGTCAAATATATCCGGGTGCTTCTATGTATCCCTACCCAGGACCTGCAGAAAACATGTGGGGTGGGAGAATGTAGAAAATGGCATCAGACGACACTAATGTCATTTGCTTACCTGCAAGTGACATCACAGTGTCACATGATGCTCTGGGAGTTCCCCCAATCTCTATGGTAAAAACCATAGAGAGATGGGTGTGGGGATGTCTATGTGCTGCCTACAGTATTGCATGAGGCCGCCAACTGCCCACCCCCCATTTTTTACACCCACTGCCCATTGAGTGACAGTGGGAGCCTGGAGTTCAGGGATGGGAGGGCAAGCAGGGTATAGGCCTGAGATGACCTGGTTCCAGTTCCTGCTGTATGGCATGACTGGAAGCTCATTGGGCCAGCCATTCTCTCTCAGCCTACCGCTCCTGTCGGGGTTACCTCAAGGGTAAAATGGAGAAGGGAAAACCACATATGCTGCCCTGAGCTCCTTGAAGGAATGGCAGGATTTCTGAATGGGAGTTTTCTGTATTCACAAAGGTGATTGGCACCAGAAAATACATGTCGGGGGTCACTGAGCTACAAGATAACTGACACATTTAGTTGTTAGAGACGAGAGAGAGAGAGAACTGAAAGACAACAAAAAGTTTAAACAGGGACAGAGCACAGGAGCTACAAAACAGGGCTTTGTCCCTGTTAAAAAAAGGAACAGTTGGAGTATTGGAAACATTAATGTTGGCATGACTAGAAATGGGGACATTCCCTATGTTTGCATGGCCCCCACAGCTAGCAGCTATTCCCATTCCAGAGGAAGCACATGGAGTTTTAAGAGCTGCCCAGACACATAAAGAGTGAATCATGCTTTTATACATTATGGCCAGATATGAAGTCCACTGGGCAGCCATTAGCAGAGGTCACATTGGGAAATGTAGCGTATGCAGGCATCAGTTTCCTCAAGGAGCGGGTCTGAGATTCCCATTGGCTTGTGGATACTCGGATTAAAGGGTGAGCAGATCTGTTTCCACAAGGGAGACGGGCTGCATCTGATCGGCTCTGACAAACAGGTGTTGCCATGGTAATGAAAGACTACCGAACGTTCCTCAACCGTCTTGGCCAGCATCTGTTAGAACTCCCCCCCCCCCGGTTTTTTTCCTCTTCAAAGCATGTTTTTACATTTTATGTGGAGGTGGCATCTACTACTGAAAAGAAGAAGACGATATTGGATTTATACCCTGCCCTTCACTAGCGAAAGAGTCTCAAAGTGGCTTACAATCTCCTTTCCCGTCCCCTCCCCATAACAGACACCTTGTGAGGTAGGTGGGGCTGAGAGAGCTCTTTCGAGGAGTGCTCTTGAGAGAACAGCTCTCAGCGAACTTGTGACTGACCCAAGGTCCACCCAGCTGGCTGCTTGTGGAGGAGTGGGGAATCAAACCCAGTTCTCCCAGACTGGAGTCTGTGCTCCTAACCACTACACCAAACTGGCTAAAACCAGGCAGGGTTTCTGTATGAAGGGTTGAAAAAGCCCCATTTCCAGGGCTGGCTCACCCATAGAAAAATTTAGGCATTTCCCTAGGGGTGCCACCTCCTGGAAGGGCACCCTGGCCTGCTGCCCCGCCCCCGCCAAAAGCCACGATCCCCCTCCTCACATGGCTGGCTTTGCAGGCGCGTCCTCCCAGCCGGGCAAGCGGTGGGCTCCCCAGCCGGAGAAGCGCCCCCCCCTCCCCGCTTGGTGGCGTTGCCGGGGAGGCTGGCTTGCATCCGGTCATGAGCCCCCGCTCCGGTGCCCCTCCCTCGCCAAAAGACCTTCGCCGCAGGTGCGGTGCGCGGCACTCCCACAGCCCGCCCCAAGCCCTTCCCCAGTGCACCTGGAGCCGCCCAGCTCTGAAACTTCCCCCTGTCCAGGACAGTCTTCCTTTCAAGCCTGATGGCGGCGGGGGACGGGTGGTGAGCGCTCCGGAGACAGCTGCCGAACTCCCCAGCTTGTGCCGAGCAGTGCAGGAAAGGTCCCTGTCTGGGAGTTTTCAGCAATATTCCTGGGCGGGAAGGGAGTCCCAGGAAAGGAGGCTGCATGTGGGCCCCTCCCTCCTTCCTTCCCATGCCCAAGGGCTTCTTGCTCCGTCGGGGCAAGAGACTCCCCTCTTTGCAGCCCCCCCATAGAAAGATGAGATGGTTAGACAGTGTCATAGATGCAACGAACATGAAACTGAGCAAATTTCAAAGTACGGCGGAAGACAGGAGGACCTGCGGGGGGCTGGTCCATGGGGTCGCGAAGAGTCGGACTCGACTGTGCGACTGAACAACAACAACAAGAAGATAGAAAGAG
>NW_015168082.1:435664-441553 GCF_001447785.1 Gekko japonicus | reverse complement strand
GCTAGGGGGGGGGGGGGGGAACCTGGGGCTGGCTTTGCCCATTTTGAATGGGTGTTTTATCGTTCTAACTTAAAATAGGAGTAGGTAGAGACTTAGCAATGCACAGTGCAATCCTAGAAAAACACTTTCCTGGAAGTAAGTCCCATTGACTACAACTGAGCTGGATTCTGAGTAGACCTGCTTCAGATGGCCCTGCTAATGTTCAGTTTCATTAATCTTTCTTGCAGCACTCAGCCAATTTTAAATTGAAAACGGTTTTATTTTTCATTATTCAAAAAAGTTGTTGGAATTCTACACCACCTTGTATATTCCTACCCAATATATTTTGCAAGAGAACAATTTGCATTTTAATAAGGGAGGAGCTGTGGCTATTTAGAGATTCCGGAGTCAATTTGAGGCAGGGGAGGTCGGGGTACAAATCAAATCAATACATTTAACATCTAAGGTAAAGCTGCCACCCAAATGTAAAACCAGTAGAAATCAAATCGATATTTAGAATTCAAAAATGCTGGTGGATATTCCAAAACCTGCTATTTAATAGATCTGCTTATACGTGGATGGGGAAGTCTCCTACATCCTTTTCATAGCTGCATTCTGGGTATACTTCAATGTTTTCTCCTCTCACTGCTAACAAATGGAATATTTGTGTATATATAGTGTTTACTTAGAACAAGCAATGTAGCAGTAGTACTGACAGGCTACAGAAAACACATCCTGACAGTTCTAAGATCACCATAATGGCTCCAATTGGAGTTTCCAGGCACAATTCAAGGTGATGGGTTTTTTACTTTTAAAGGCCACATTGGTATGGAAACAATAGGATTGCCAGTTGTGGACTGGGAAATTCCTGGAGATAAGTTGTAATTCTGGGAAATCTCCAGGCCCAACCTGGAGGCTGGCGATCCTATAAACCAGGGTATCTGAAGGACTGTCTACTCCTGTATAAATCTGTCCATTTGGTAAAAACAATGTCAGAAGCCTTGCTCTTGTATGTCCCCAAATTCAGAGGTTAGGTGGGTAGAGAGCAAAACAGGGCCCTTTCTGTGGTGGGGCCTTGACAATGGCCTACCATCCTCACAGCAATTAATCTAGCACCAAGAAACACCATTTAAAAATCATTTGGCTCAGGTATTTGGTTCATTGTGTATGCTTCACAATTTTCTTCTTCACTTTGTTAAAGCTGCTGTTTTTATTGTTTACTGTTGGTTTAGATTGTTTTAATTCCACTGTTCTTTTAAATGATGTTATTGCTATTGTTTTGTGTGAAGAGTCAACTGGTAATTAAAATATTATTACTGAATCAAGTAATACACACGCACACCAACTTCTAACAGAAAAACCTGCAGTTCAGTATGCAGGAAGGCTCTTTAGGCTGGAGGAGGAAATCTGGCTGAGTGCAGTGATAGGAAACAAACCCTTGACATAGAGTCAGCCATCTTTTTTTCTGGTGGAAAAGGAAGGAAGGGTTCCCTTTGACCACCCAAAAAAGCTATGCCAGTCTAGTGGTTTGGGGGACCCAGGTTCGAATCCCCACTCTGCCATAGAGGCTTGCTGAGTAGGTAGTTGGGTGGTTACCAACTCTGGATTGGGAATTCCTGGAGATTCAGGGGTGAATCCTAGGGAGGCAGGAGTTTGGGGAGGGGAAGATGCACAGTGGGGTATAATGCCATAGCATCCATCCTCCAAAACTGCTGCATCGTTCATGGGAACAGATAGGTTGGAGATGTTTAGTGGTGCTCTCTGGAAGCTTGTTAGTGCAAGAGCTCTGCTGTGCTCTACTGAACACTGCACCTGGATCCTCAGCTGAGAGGAATTATCTTCTCCAAGCCCTCTTTCAAGAATAGAGCCATCTGGAAAGCTTTCTCCTAACAATTAACACCCACTGAGAAAATGATCCCAGGTTCTAAGGAATGCTCACAGCTACCCTTCTGGAACTATTTTTTTTAAAAAAAAAATATGGCAAGTTGTTTTTGAAAGCAGAAATAGAAGCTCTGTGTTCAAGCCTCCATCCTCACCCGCGCACGGCCCTGTCCTTCCACAGAACAGTCCTGAGCTGTGGCTTTTGTACTCCCTTGTGCAAAAAAATTAAAATGCTTCCATGGAAACTACAGATTGGTTCTTTTTATGCCAGATAATTCTTTTGTGCTAACTTGCAGATGATTTGGCCAGTGCGATGATTTCTATGGCCTACATGGAAATATGCAGACAATAGACTTATTTCGTGCAAGACCATCGCGGGCTGCGAACAAGAGAGCAGCGATCTGACATGTTGATCTCCCCGCCATTGTCCCTCCCTTTGAATGGGAAATTAAAAGCTGCATATCTACTGATTTTTCTTCCCCCTTTTTGGACTGGCGCAGCCCATGAAATAAAAGTACGAGCAAATCAGGTTCACTTTGAAAGCAGAGTGGGTAGACAACAAACATCACATTGGACTCTTGCCTAAACACTTACACAGGTGCAAGCAGTGTCTCAGTGCTGTTGTCAGGTAGCCCTGTCATAGGTCTGGAATGTGGATGGGTGCCCTCTCGTTTTCTGTTCAGCTCTCCTTGGCTCACCAACTGTTTGCTATCTTATGCTTGACCTTGTAGATGCTCCAGCTGCAGTTTTACTCGGCTGGGAAAGTTAGCGGCCTTTGCTTTGCCTGCGCGTGTGAGATGTATCCATTGGCTCATGCTTACCGGAGGGATGTTTGGTTCTAGTATAAGTCAGAGGCCCTAATATTGGCGGCCATTCCTGTCTCTAGTTCTGGATTTACCAATAAACGTATCTTCTCATGAAGCCCTGTGTTGAGTAACCTGGCTAAGGACCATGACAGCTGTATATAGTGTAGAATCTTCACTCAACAAGGACAAAGAAGAGCCTTATAAAAATGGCAGAAGAATTCTGTCCCTGGTTAGACCCCAAAGCTTGACTCACCCTTCCTGCTCAGCCGACCTCACAGTGGTGTTGTGAGAGGGAAGAGATTATTCCATCCATGTGCATTGCCCTGAGCTCCTCAGCAGAAGGGTAAAGTGGTCAATGGGAGACATTTTAAAAAGACTTTGTAGAAAAAGTAGAATGCTGAGAGAGTCTGGAAGAAAGGTAACTTTGGAGCAGAGGAAAGTTCTTTTGCATAATAAAACATGTTGCAGAAGGGACTAAAATGGGGATATAGAAGCAGGGAGAGCCCAAAGGTCAGGAGGAAAGAAGGGCAGATAAGGAGCTGTGGCTCAGTGGTAGGTTCAGACCTCGGCATTTCCATTTTTAAAAGCATCAGGAAGCAGGCGCTGTGAAAGGCTAGGGATGGGCACGAACTGAGAAAATGAGGTTCAGTTCGGCTCATGACAGGGCCGATTAATGAATCCTCATAGACTTTTAGGGGCTAAACCGGGGGTGTCGAACTCATTTGTTATGAGGGCTGGATCTGACATAAATGAGACCTTGTTGGGTCAGGCCATGTGTGTCATAAAATGTAATGCCAGGTAGCGGAGATATAAACTTTATAAAGGACACAAACACAAAGGGTTGTTTTTTTTACTTAAAATAAAAACATGCTTAAAACATTAGCATTCTTGCAATATTTTGTTTAGTTAACAGTGTCTGATAACTGACACCTCTTGCTCTGAACTATTGCATCAAAATGTCTGTGCTGTTGCAATTTTTAGTATGCTGTTCAGGTGTGTATCTGTAAGCTGCAAACCTACGATGACACAGCAGCAGCAGAACTGGAAGAAGAAGCAGAAAACAGCCAGTTCCACTGCAAGCCTGATAGAAGCCCTCCAGGAGCCTGATCCGGCCCCCGGGCCACATGTTTGACACCCCTGGGCTAAACAAACTGGTTCAGTCTGTGAGGTTTGTGATGCAGTAGAAAGTCCCCCCCACATGTCATGCTAGAGACATCAAACTTGCAGGGGATCTCCAGCTGACTCTTCTCTACTTGCTCTCCAGGTTTGGTGAGGACTGAATTTACAGGGTCCAAGATACGTCCCCCCCCCCCAAGGGAGCTGGCAGGTTACCAGAGAGAGAAAAATGCCTCTCCGAGAGCTGGGAAAATCTTGGGGGGGCGGGTGGAACAGGGCCTGCAGGCTGGAGTAAGCCTATTCTGCTACACAAGCTTAAAAGAACTGCCCTCAAAGCACAGAGTCACAACAAAGGTTGCAAGCTCTTTGCAAGAAAAGGTGATGGGAAACACAGGAAGGCCAGCAAAGGGGGAGGGGCCTCTTGAAATTGACATGACTAGTTTGAAAGTGACCAGAATTGTTTCCAAGGCTGGAGAATTCCACCTCCCCCCATCGCTTTGAAGTTTGGTAAACATTTTGATTGAACTCAGTCTCTCTAGAAATGTCTCCATTCACCAGCCCACATGAACCTCCATGAACAGCTTGAAAGTTTGGGCAAAGTTCGTGCCGGTTGACTTGCCACAAACATCACAAACCACCAATGGGCCAAAGTTCGTCATGAACTTTAGTTTGTGAGCCAGTTTGTGCCCATCCGTATGAAAGACCTCTGCCTAAAACCCTTGGGCTGCGGGTCAAAGTAAATAATACTGACTGATGGTCTGATACATAGCAGGTTTGCATATTCAAGGGGCTGAATCCAGCTCAGCTTTTCCCACTCAGACTCTTCAAAGTCTCCTCCTTAGTACAGCCCCTGTTCCACATGATTTTATTTATTTACTTCCTTTATACCCCACCTTTGTCCCTGATCAGGGTCCACTGTGGCTTACATAATTTTCCTCTCTTCCGTTTTAGCCTCACATCACCTCTGTGGGGTAGGTTAAGCTGAGAGCATGCGACCGGTCCCAGGTCACCCAGCAATCAGGTTGCCAAGTCTGTCTTGGGAAATCCCTGGAGATTTGGGTGTTATGTCTTGAGTGGACGGTGTTCAGCAAACGGAGGGAACTCAGCAGGGATATAATTTCAGAATCCAGCCTTTGAAGCTGCCATTTTCTCCAGGGGAGATGATCTCTGTGGCCTGGAGATCAGTTGTGAGTCCAGAAGAACGCTTGATCTCACCTGGAGGGTGGCAACCATGTTGTCAAGTCAGTACATATCAACACCACCACCCTCTCCTAAGGGTGCGTATCCCGTTTGTGTATTTTTGTGGTGGTCGTTCTTGAACCACAATGCAACAGGAGGTTTTCCGACATACTGCCAACTTCAACTGCCTTCATGATTAAGGGGAAGGGACAAGTAAGTGTGTGTGTGCGCGCACACGTGCATGCCTGAGGGGGGGAAACAGCTGTTTGAGGTTCAGAAGCAAATCCCATGGTAGCAAATCTCATAGGTCAATCACTCTCTGTGTGAAGAGATACTTCAGGTTTTCCCCACCATCACCAGGGCTAAAAGCAATGGGGGAGGGAGTAAATGCATGCAATTTCAGTTCAACAACATGTGAGTGAAAAGAGTTAATCCTTCCTGTCCTCAGTTCTGCAGCCATGATCCACAACACACACAGAGCTTCCCTTTCAACCAGGGGTCATTTCGTAGAAAAAGAGCTAGGGGAACTCATTAGCGTAACTCATTAGCATATGCCACACCCCCTGACATCACCAGAAGTGTGTCATAAGGCCACACAACCCCCCCCCAATGGTCCCGGCCACCGCCGCCGGCCTTGCAGCTCCACTGCCGAGCCCCATGAGGGGCCTGGCGGTGGACCTGCAAGGCCGGCAGGAGTGCAAGGAAGCCCCGCGAAGGCCCTCCCTGGCCCCAGGCAGGCAGGGGTGGGGAGAGGCAGGGAGGAAGCAACTTACCCGCCCTCTTCTCCTGCCTCCTCCTGGCCGCGATCCCCCCAAAATGACCTCTGCTTTCAACTTAAGTTGCACCCATCACACTCTGGGCCCACCCACATTGTTGCATAAAGGGAGTTGGAAGGGACCTCCAGGGTCGTCTAGTTCAACTCCCTGCA
>NW_015168082.1:425825-435312 GCF_001447785.1 Gekko japonicus | reverse complement strand
CTTCCTAATGTTTAGCCAAAATTCTTTTGATTTAATTTCAACCCACTGGTTCTGGTTCAACCTTCTGGGGCAACAGAAAACAACTCTGCACCATCCTCTATAGGACAGCCCTTCAAGTACTTGAAGATGGTTATTATATCACCTCTCAGTCATCTCCTCTGCAGGCTAAACATACCCAGCTCCTTCAACCTTTCCACATAGGGCTTGGTCTCCAGAAATACCTAGAGATTTTGGGAGTGGAGTCTGGGGAGGCCAGAGTTTGGGGAGGGGAGGGACCTCAGCAGTGTATAATGCCACAGGGTATAATGTCCTCCAAAGAAGCCATTTTCTCCAGGGGGATTGATATTGGTCAGCTGGAGATTAATTGTAATATCAGGAGATCTCCAGGTATCACCTGGAGGTTGGCAACCATATTGTTGCAGGGTCTTGGCTTTGACATGGCCCAGGGGTAGCACAGCTCCCCCAAGGGGGGATGCCACTCATTTCCTGTGAAACTGATTAATAAAAGGAAGTCCTTCTTCGCCCAAAGAGCAATTAGCACATGGAATTCACTGCTACAGAAAGTGGTGGCAGCTACAAGCATAGACAGCACCAAGAGGGGATTGGATAAACATATGGAGTAGAAGTCCATCAGTGGCTATTATCCACAAGGTATGGATGGAACACTCTGTCTGGGGCAGTGATGGTCTGTATTCTTGGTGCTTGGGGGGCAACAATGGGAGGGCTTCTGGTGTTCTGGCCCTGCTGGTGGACCTCCTGATGGCACCTGGGTTTTGGCCACTGTGTGACACAACAAAGTGTTGGACTAGATGGGCCACTGGCCTGATCCAACATGGCTTCTCTTATGTTCTTATGTTCTCTTAGGAAAGAGCTGATTCCCTCTTCCTTATGCCAACCCAGCACATGCTCAGGTGCTTTAGCTAGAAAGCTGGCCCTAACAGCAGGTGAAGTTGGGGCTTTTTTTAACAGAAGGGAAAAAACACTACTCCTCTCACAAGGTAAGCACTTTGCACATGTTTAGAGCTACTCTACTCAGGCTGCCAACATCCTCTGGCCATTTTGAAACACGAATAGATTTTTTTAAAAATAATAATAATAATATTCAAACTTTTTCTCAAGCCGGGGAGAGATTTGCTATTGTCTGAATGATATTTCTGACTGGCTTCCTTTGTTCTTAAGCACACACAAAAATGAATTCATGTACAGCTTTACCTTTCAGCACAGTGGGAGTGAGGAAGGGGAGGCGTTGGTGAAGATTCCTCTCATAACATTTAATTAAAAGAATCAATGCAGAGCTTTCTCTTTCTTTTTACACGTTCGGGACTCAAAAGGGCTTCACAGAAAGTGGGTGCTTTGATCAAAAGAAGCAGATGTAATAAGCAACTGCCTGCAAACTGTATACCCCCCACACACATACACTTTTTGATATCTAATACTAACCATACAGGCCTGACCCATACCCCCAAAATGTTGTGGTAAGGAGGCCTAAATACTGTCTGGGTTTTTTACAGTGCTGTGGTCATGTCCACACAGGAAGCCATACATACAGGTTTAAAATAGGGTTGCCTGGTCTCCCACTACAACAGGAGACCTCCGGGCAACCCAGCCTGTTGCCTGCCAATACCTGAAGTGTTGGTGGGGGAAATGGTGGCATGCAATGGCGTTGTACCACCACAATGATGACATCACTTCTGGTGACAACTGGAAGTGGCATCATGGGACATTCTAGGACAGGGGTCCCAAAACTTTTTGAGCCTGCAGGCACCTTTGGAATTCTGATACAGCATGGTGGGCACAACCACAAAATGGCTGCCACAGCTTACCAGCAGTCACTCAGTGATGATCCTTATGCTGTGGTAGCAGCTGCTGCCAAATCAATATTTTTAGAAATCTGCACAGCCAATCAAATCTTCAATTGCCAAACAGAAGCCTTGCTGGGAGTCTAACGAGTGGAGGCAACTTGGCAGGGTGCGATGATCACAATCTAGAACTTCTCTTTCTCCTAGACTCGATGGTACACCATAGAGCCCGCCCTCTGAAGTGGCTTATCTTCCAAAGGAACTGACCTCTGTACTTTGGAAATCAATTGTCATTCTAGGAGATCTCCAGGTCTGCCTGGAAGTTGGCAACCCTAACTGAGCCATAGCACCTCCCCAGGCATTGCAAGGACCAACAGTTGCAAATGGGCTGAACTGGTGGTTGGGGGTAGCAGGGAAGAGAGCAGGCTCTGCTGAAAACGCGGGTACCAACTAAGGCGTTTCCAGTCAGGAGGGGAAAACACGGCATCCCAGGCATTCCCGTCCTGCTAGGTGGCGGGTCATACCAAGAAATGGGGCCTGCTCACCAGGAAGGCAAAGCAGACCTGTCTGAAGCCATTTTCTGCTGAGTTTTCACTCCGTGCCACTGGGTCTGTTGTCAGCAGCATGCGTCTGTTACAAGCGTGGGATTTCACACTTTGTCAAAAGCATTTAACAAGGTCCGGCTGGCACAGATCTTGATGAAAAGGGAGAAGCGGTGGACAAGAAGGCCTGGCTGTCCTATAGCTACCCAGAAGAATGCCTCGGTCTCCGCTTCCCAGCCTATTGCGCTGGGATGGACCGGCCCGTTAATTTGCCAGAGAAATTCCCTTTGAGAAGAAGTGCCAGGAACAAGCTGGGCCAAATGACCCCTGGGGCCCATGGAGCACCACAGAGACCACTTGGTCTTGCCAGCCTGTTAAATGGCCAGGAGGGTCTCAGGGATGCCCCCAAACTAGCCTGCCAGCCTGCAGGTGGGGCCTGGGGATCCCCTGGAGTTACAGCTCGTCTCCAGACAACAGAGATCAGTTCTCCTGGCAAAAATGGATGCTTTGGAGGGTGGACTCTGTGGCACTGTGCCCCCGCTGAGGTCCTTGTCCTCCCCAGGCTCCATCCCCAAATCTCCAGGAGTTTCTCAGCCTGGCTCTGGAAACCCTGCCACTCCCATCTCCCACCAGTGGGCAGGGGAGACTTGGCAACCCTACCTCAAACAGACTCACATCACCACTCTAAGCAATAGGCTTATGTTGTGTCTATGGTTGCCAACTCCATGTTGGGAGGTCCCTGGGTATCTGAGGATGGAATAGGAGATTGTGAGGTGGTAGGCCAGTACATTTTTGGCCCTGAATTGGCCTAGTTACAGCCTCCATCTTTGAACAAAAAAGGGTTCCAGACTTCGACTCTGTGTAGTTTGCCATCAGTAACTGTGACTTTTGCTGAGACTACAATGAAATTGCACTGATTGATTGTTGTGCATTCCGTGAGGAACGTCTAACACAAATAGCTGCAAAACACTGGGAAAGCACCTCTTAGAATATTGAGAAAATATTGAGAGAATATTGAGTGTTTGTTCAGGGGGGCGACTTGTTTAAAGTTTGTCCAAACTGATTTGGCAACAGAAGACCGCTCCCACCAGAAGTCCTCAATTGTTTTCAACCCTAACTGAAATTATAAGGGGAGGAGAAGCGTGGATTACTGGATTTTTGATTTTATTTTGGTGGCTTTGGGAGAATCTATGGATTCTGCTGAGGGAGCCAGAAACTGGTGCATCAACTGAAGTATTAGGCTTGCCGACCTTCTGGTGAGGCTGGGAGATCTCTCAGAATTACAGCTGAACTCCAGATGACAGAGCTCAGTTTCCCTGGAGAAAACT
The DNA here is from genome assembly GCF_001447785.1 of Gekko japonicus. Taxonomy (NCBI): domain Eukaryota; kingdom Metazoa; phylum Chordata; class Lepidosauria; order Squamata; family Gekkonidae; genus Gekko; species Gekko japonicus. The sequence goes on along the minus strand of NW_015168082.1, from coordinate 431,643 downwards.
GCTGCTTCGAAGGGTGGACTCTATGGCATTGTGCCTCGCTGAGTCCCTCCCCTCCACAGGCTCCACCCCCCAAATTTCCAGAAATTTCCCAGCCTGGAGCTGGCAACCCAATTTTGTTGTTGTTCAGTCGCACAGTCGAGTCCAACTCTTCGCGACCCCATGGACCAGCTCCCGCCAGGCCAATAGGAGTTGCCAAATAATTTTGCTAGATAAGCTAAAATGAGCAGCTGTTGAGATGCCATTAGAACCAGATAGCACAGGGCTGGGTTTCACATATAAGGGGAGGGGGAAGATTCCCCCCCAGCTGTTAGCGTGCACAGTCATGTTATTCAGGAGTACTTTTCCTTGAACCCCAGCCAGAAACTCATCCTTGGAAGGCCCCAGAATGCACTGCTGATTGTTGACCAAGCATGAAGACTGACAAACACACACTTGACAAGAAATACCTGCAACTCTGACAGACAAGACCACCAGTCTCTCAAGACTGACTAGAAATTCCATGACCAACATATTGCTTTGGGATACAAGGATGATGTTCTGGACATGGTTTTTTGCAGTCCCCCAGGTGCCAATGTAAACAATGAATGGGAGGGGGGGTTGGGGGGGATTAAATCACACTTCTGTCTCCACCACTGAGAACTGGGGTGCCACCATTGTATCACCTCTGCCCAAGGGAAATGTAGAAAGGTCCAGGAGGAAGACAGGTCTGGTAGCAGTTTTTCTTTGGTAGTAGCTTTTCCTTTGCAGGCCAGAAGCAGGCCTTTTTTTGTTTGTTTGTTTAAGGTCCTCCAAAGGCCTATCCTCACCCTGCCTTCCCCTCCTCTTAATTCTCAAGAGTTGGAGGGCTGAGAGCCCCAGACGTCTGTAAGGGTCATGCATCTTCAACTTTCCTGGATCCTTAGATAGGTAGCTATGAAACCGCATCAGCTTACTTGCTAGGAAACTAGGAGCTTTTCCACATTCTAAGTTTCCTCACTTGTCAGTTCCTGTTGCTTCAGGGGCAGGGCTTCTGTCCCACTTGTGTTTTGCTCTCTCTAATGGTCAATTCAATATTACATTGCTTTATCTCCACCATAAAAACCTGCAGTTTAAACCTGCAGGGAGATAAGCTGGACATCAACTGACATAAAATTGAATCAACCCCTAGAGGGAGCAAAACACATGCAGACCAGGGGGGGAAACCCTCCAAAGCAACAGGAACTTGCAAGTGAGGAAAATTAGGATATGGAAAAGTTGTCACAGTTTAAACCTGCAGGGAGATATGCTGGACATAAAGAGATGTGATATTAAATCGACCACAAAACACTTGTGAACAGGAAGAAACCCCCAAAGCAACAGGAACACACAAGTGAGGAAAATGAGAATGTGGGAAAACTCTAGGACAGAAAAGAGGTAAAGTGGCAATTCATGGTTTAGAATTTAGATTTAATGTGCATTGCTTGCTCTCATGTTTGCAGTTTTCTATTTCAAGTGTATTTAGTGCTTTGTTACAAGGTTCAGTGATTTCTGGTTCATATCTCCACCATCTATTGCAGAGGCATCAATCATTTGGTATGAGGGGCAGATCTGACATAAATGTCACTTTGTTGGGCTGGGCCCTGTGTGCCATAAAGCATGATGTCAGGTACCAGAGATATAAACTTTATAAAGGAGAGCAACTGGTAAGCTCCAACTTGGTATGTCCTCACTGTCCTCCAAAGGTCTGGCTCCATCCCCAAATCTCCAGGAGTTTCTCAGCCTGGCTCTAGAAACCCTGCCACTCCCATCTCCCACCAGTGGGCAGGGGAGACTTGGCAACCCTACCTCAAACAGACTCACATCACCACTCTAAGCAATATGCTTATGTTGTGTCTACAGTTGCCAACCTCCATGTTGGGAGGTCCCTGGGAGGTATGAATGTGGCTGCAGTGGCACTCAACTTACCAGTTCCTGAAGTGAAGGGGTTCTGCTTGACTGCTGCAGATGAGGTTGTCCTGCTGTGCTGAAGTCACAATTGGAATGGCTCCGCCCACTCACCCCAAGCAGCCTCCTGTTCCCTCCCCTGCACCAGTTGCTCGTGGGCCACGTAAGAGCCCTGGAGGGGCCACTTTTGGCCCCTGGGCCTTATATTTGACACTCCTGATCTATTGTGTTCTCTACTGATTTGGTATTTTATTTTATTTGCTAACGCTTCAGCACTGCCTGTTAATCTGTTTATATTAACTTCTGAAACCATCTGCATCTTTCTAATGGTTCTGCATCCACACCTTTTCCATATGTATTTCTGTATCATGCATCTGATCCAGTTTGCATTTTGTTTATGAAATGTAACATCTTCCAATAGACGGTTTAATTCGTATCAGTAGAAAAGAGCAAGAGCCCAGTAGCAACTTAAAGACTAACAAAATTTGTGGCAGGGGATGAGATTTTGTGAGTTGCCTAGTGAGTTGGTGAACTCCCCCTCACTGGCAGTCTTTAAGGAGCGGCTGGACAAACAGTTGTCAAGGATGCTCTCGGCTGATCCTGCATTGAGCAGGGGGTTGGACTAGATAGCCTGTGTGGCCCCTTCCAATATCTGAAGAAGTGAGCAGTGACTCATGAACTCCTACCTTGTCACAAAATTTGTTAATCTTTAAGGTGCTCCTGGACTCTTGCTCTTTTCTACTGCTACAGACAGACTAACACGGCTACCCATCTTGATCTAATTCATATCAGTAACACTTTGGAGTCTGTGTCTTCCTACTGACAGTCATGTCCCCACCAGGATGATAAGAAACCGTAAAAATAGATGCCTCTTGCTTAAGGGGGTAAAGCATCCCAAGAGAAAAATTCCAAAGAAAATCATCTTGTCTACTTACAGGAAGTTCTTACCACAGGGTTCCTGGCAATTCCTAGAGCTACCTGGAAGTAACAGAGAGTAGCTCTTGGAATCTCCAGAAACTCTTTGGTAAAACTAGAAGTTCTTACCATAGAGTTCCTGGCAATACCTAGAGCTACCATTTGTGATTTCTGGGTAGCTCTAGGAATTATCAGAAACTCTATAATAACTTCCTTTGTTTTTTTTCTCCTGCTGTCACTTCAAGCAGAAGTAGACAACAAAACCTGAGGGCAGGGGACCCCCCTCCCCAGCAGGGGCTTGATAGCCTTAGGGTGAAACCTGGGGAAGGTGAGATTTGGGGAGGGGAGGGACCTTGGTAGGGTATGATGCCATAGAATCCACCTTCCATTTTCTATAGGATCTCTATAGAGTCTGGAGATCAGCTGTAATATCTCCAGACCTCAAACTGGAAGTTGGCAATCTTAGCTGTGTTCCATCTAGGAAAGATACACACTCCAAAGGCCTTGTCTGCACAAGCAATGGAATAAGGGGGTAAGAGCTAGAGAGGGTATAAGGGACTATATCACTTCAGAACACAAGTGGGAATCACATTTGGTAATCTTCCCTTGAACTGAAAAAGCTCTCCACTAGTAGAAAATGTACATGGGAGAAAATGAGCCGTGTTAGAGCCTTTCTCTCTGCTCTCTATTTGCTGGGAAGTTTTATCTAAAGGACCATGAGGGTCAGTGCAGAGAGCCAGACTGAAACTGAGGAGACCTGGGCTTGAATACCCACTTGGCTACAAAGTTCACAGGGTGTCAGAAATAGACTGGGCTCGAGACGCGTAAGTGATTTCAGCTTAACTCTAAGACAACTCTAGCAGGGCCGGAGCCCTGCTTATATGCATGCAAAACACCACACGCACACACACTCCCCGTGATAGGCTGTTTACGAAACATCACTACTTGATTGGTTTATTCCAGAGTCCTGGTCGGCTATTGTTCTTGTGCTCCAAGCTCAGCCAGTCTCTAGGGTGACTCAGTCAGGGATGATTCAATCCCAGTACATAACAGTGTCCTTAGGGCAGTCACTTCCTTCCAGTTTAACTTGCGTTTCAGGGTTATTGTGAGGGTAAAATGGCAGAAGGGAAAAATCCTTAGTCTACCTTGAAGCTCACGGGTGACCTTGGGCCAGCCGCTCTCTCTTGGCTTAGCCTTCCTGACAGGTTTGTTGTGAGGATGCAAGTGGAGGAGGTGAGACTCAGCATACGGGGTCAAATAGTGGCCCTAAGCCTGAAAAGAAGGGAAGGAAGACTGAAAATGCATAACCTTAGCAACATGGCATGATTCTGGCCCTTGATTTCTGAGCTTGCATTGGTTACTCTGCAACCTCCTAAGCCAATGTAGAAAACGATATTTTTTTTTAATCATTTGGAAATAGAAAAATGGCTTCTAGGCTGCTTAATGTACCACTTCAGAATCTGCGTACCTGCTGTGGAAAAGACCTTAATGAGCATGAAAGGGGCAGCCTGATCTCGCTAGAGCTTGGAAGCTAAGCAGAGTCGCCCATGGTTAGTACTTAGGTGGGAGACCATGGAGGAAGACTGGGTCTGACATGCAGAGGAAGGCAGTAGTAACCACCTCCGCTCATCTCTTGCCATTAAACCCCCATGGTCCTTCGGCTTGCCATAAGTCCTCTGTGACCAGGCAGCACACAATTATTATTGTCCTGAGTTGGGTGGCCCAGGTGAACCCATTCTTGAGAGATCAAAGAAGCTAAGCAGAATCAGCCAAGGTTAATACTTGGATTCGAGACCACCAAGGAAGTCCAACATCGCTATGTAAAGGTAAAGGTAAAGGTTCCCTTGCTCGAAAGCCAGTCGAATCCGACTCTAGGGTTGCGGTGCTCATCTGCGTTTCAAAGCCGAAGAGACAGCGCTGTCCGAAGACGTTTCCGTGGTCATGTGGCCGGCATGACTAAACACCAAGGCACACGGAACGCTGTTACCTTCCCACCAAAGTGGTACCTATTTATCTACTTGCAATTTCTTGCTTTCGAACAGCTAGGTTGGCAGGAGCTGGAACTAGAGACGAGAGCTCACTCCGTCATGCGGCAACCCGAGTCTCGAACTGCTGAACTACCGACCTTCCACAGCCTGCAGTTCAGCGTCTTAACCACTTGAGCCACCGCAGCTCAAACCACCTCTGAGCGTCTCTTTCCTTGAAAACCCTGCGGGGTCGCCATAAGTCAGCTGTGACTTGACAGCACTTTCCACCACTAATGGAAAGGACCTCTAGACTGTTCTTTAACCATTGCTTTAAATAAAAGCATGCTTTGTCTGACACTGAGGAAACCTGTGGCACAGTCCCAGTTCTCTGCCCCATGCAAAGCTCTTGCTTCCCTATAGGCATGCCCATCAAATGAAATTTCTAAGAAGGGGTCCGCCTCTAGCATTTTGAGGACAAGAACTCCTTAGTGGTGGCACCTTGCCTTGGAACTTCTCCACATCAGCTCACGTAGGTGATGAGATAATCTGTCTGTCCATGCCAGGTGAAGACTTTCTTTTTCACCCTCAAGTGAGGTTGGGGTCATCCCTCTTTTCTCTCACCTGTTCTCTCTTGGTCATATTCCATCAGATAGCTTTCTGACAATTCTCTTGTTTTGTCTGAATCTTTGGTTACTGCTTTCTTCGGACTATTTTAGTGGTGGTTTCTGCCACTTTCTTATGGTGAAGGGTTTTTTATGGCACAGTATTTGTATTAATTCATAAACTACCTTGGGAGAAATTTTACAAGAGGCAGTTTAAAAATATTCTAAAGAAATATACGGGTGCTTTAAATAATGGTGACAGCATTAACGTCCTTGGCTGCTAAGAAACTCATCAGCTTTTGCAGTGGAGCGAGGATAGAATACACCAATTTTTGGAAAAGACAGATTAAGTAAATACAACTGGGGGCGGGGGGGGGGGAATGGGGAGGCTATCAAAATGGGAGAGGGGGCCCTGACCTGGACAGCCCAGGC
>NW_015168082.1:411186-425569 GCF_001447785.1 Gekko japonicus | reverse complement strand
AGAACTGCCCTTGAGAGAACAGCTCTGAAAGAACTGCCCTTGAGAGAACAGCTCTGAAAGAACTGCCCTTGAGAGAACAGCTCTGAAAGAACTTATGACTGACCCTAGGTCACACCAGCAGCTGCATGTGGAAGAGTGGGGGAACAAACCTGGTTCTCCCAGATCAGAGTCTGCGCTCCTAACCACTACACCAAACTGTGTCACCAGAGGTCACCATGAATTCCAGGCAAGGGCACACATGTACACCCCCCCCAAAAAAAAATGCTTTAAAGGGAGGGGGGAGGTAATGGTTGCAATGTTTGAGCCACAGCTGGTAGCTCCAAGCCTGCTCTCCTTTTAATATCAAGTTACATTTTTTTTCACGTTCCATTTAGTTTAGGACCTGAGGTTAGTTCGTGCCTTTCATGGCTTTCAAAGCTTTGGGTGGAGAAGAGAGAGAAGGCCCAAAAGGCTTCCTCTGACAGAGCAAAGAGATCTAGTCATTCATGAAACAACGAAAACTTAGATCCCCGTCTCTTCCCATCACTCCAAATACGCCTTCAGGAGCTCTTCTGGCCTTCCAGGCCATGACTGATGAGTCTCTCCAGCCAGCATCCAACGTCACTCTCTTTCGAGGGAGGAAGTTGTCCTACTGGCACGTCAAACCATCCACCAGTGATTCCAAGTGACACCCAAAGAGCATTGTGGGGAAATGCTTGCGAAGAAAAGGGGAATTTGGTGTTGGTAATGCAACGGTGTTGTGCCAACAGCCGTACGAGCCGTTTTTGTGCAACAAACTGGAGTACAAAGAGAAAGAAAAGTCTCCAATTGTGTGCATCAGTTTCCTTATCTCTAATAGCCAAGGGGTGACCCTGTGTGGCTCAAACCATCAGCAACACAAGCCCAGCCCTAGCTGTAACTGACTGTTTGGCAAACAATCGGAGGGGGGTGGGGGAGGGTATCCAAATTTTTATAAAAGTCTGAACTCGTTAGAAAGGGAGGAGTAAAAAAAAAATACCCCCAAAATTAACAGTGATGTCCTTTAAAAAAAACCCCAACATGGCTGGCATATTCTACTTTCTTTTAAATTTTTTCATGGTTTGTTTTACAGTGCTTTGTTATCTGTCGCTGCATGCATCATCTTGCTCTCACTGCATTATATCGGTACTTACATAATACCATTTCCTGCTTGTTTAATGTATCCCGTTTAACATGCTTTGCTCGGATTGCTGCTTTGTTTAGATTGCCGAAATCCTATTCCTATGGCATTGCTTGATCTCTCATCCTGTCGATTGCATTGACTCACACAGTGTCTTGAGTGTGCACATGGTAAATTTGTGTGCTGGCTCTGAAGATGGCAACTGCCCATATCAGGAACATCATGGGTCTCGCACACTTCTGCTGCCTGTCAAATGTCAAGTGGAAAGTGCAGGGAGTTGCAAGTGGAAGGGGACACGGGCAGGGAACAGAGAAGGAGGTTTAAGGTTTAATCAGAAGATCGTTCCCTGTTGAGCAAAGATTCCTGGTAGAAAGATACAGCAGAAGAAAAGGAGCAATGTGAAGACATTTGAAAGTAAGTACAAGAAGCTTACAGTGAAGATGAGAAGAGAGAGGAAACCAATTTAGACAGCTGTTATTATTGATGGTATTTATTATATTCTTCCAAAAAAACCGGGGGTCATTTAGTAGAAAAAGAGGTGCAGGAGCTTATTAGCATAACTCATTTGCATAACTCATTTGCATATGCCACACCCCCTGATATCATTGGAAGTGTGTCAGAAGGCAACACCCACCACTCAGGCTCCACTGAACTGTTTTGGATTGCTAGCTATTGGGGGGGGGGACGTGCAGATCTGTCCTCACAGAGGAGGGAGAGATTGTACCTGAATAAAACTTGGTCTTAAAGGTGCCACTGGACTGTTTTGGACCGGGGGGTGATACAGAGTGTTGGACTGGATGGGCCTTTGGCCTGATCCAACATTGGCATCTCTTATGTTCTTATGTTCTTACTGCTGGAGCTCCGCTTCTGTGCGCTCCTGCAGGAAATGACCCCTGCTTAATATAAAAGAGGGCAAATCCCAGAAAAGAGAGAAATGAGAAGGAAAGACATTTGATGTAGAGGAGAGAGAAGTTTTAGAAGTGGCCTTGACTCAGTAAGGTGCCATAGAAGCCAGGCATTGGTAACATGGCTGCAAACGAACACTTGCATATACTAAGGAGGTGGTGAGCTCCCCCCACTGGCAGTCTCCAAGTAGCGGCCGGACGAACACTTGTCAGGGATGCTATAGGCTGATCCTGCACTGATCTAGGGGTTGGACTAGATGGCCCCTTCCAGTTCTATGAATCTATGATTCTACTTGCAACCAACTCAAGTCAGGACGCTTCAAGCCTTAGATCTGTATCTCCAGAATTCCTTTTTAAAATGATAGTGAGGCACAAGAACACACACATACGGCCTCTACTCCTGTTTTCCAGTTGCTAGCAAATTCTAAGGCTAGCCCGGGGATCGTGTTGTCCGCATCCATCTAGCAAAATGGTTACCGAATGGAAACAAACATGGTGGCTACCACCACAAGTCTATCCCAGTTAGGATGAGAAGTAGTAATGTGTGCTCAAGTAACATGGCTGCTAACAGGAAGAGCCCTTGAGGCCAACACTTAAGGCCACATTGCCATTCAGAGAGAGGGCCAGGTACAGGCACCTGAGGATCCTTTTCCTCGCCTTTCTCATTGCTCGCTCATGTAGGGAGGGCAGGCAGGCCAGCCCCGGAAACAGCATGAAAGTGTAATTGGACAGTTGGGGGAGGGGGAAATCAGTACTGCAAAAATGACATAATGCTGAGATAAAATATCCAATATTGAAACGATACTTCGTTTGAAACTATAGCCAATAGATATCAATTGGGCAAATACTCAGCGAAGCGTTTCAGAAAACATTTGGGAGAACACCGGACATCGAACTCACTTTGGCTCCAGCCAAACTTTTCTCAGTTTATCTTTCCTCCAGAAAAACAAACAAAGGGATCCCGGGGCTTGCCGAGGCAGCTCATTTTGTCTGCCCGAGGTATAGCGGACCAAGTATCTGACAGCTCCCAATAAGGATCGGTTCGCCTTTATGTTTCCGTCTTTGCCAGTTGGACAGGTCCAGCTGCCTCACACACAAGGCTGGCGATGGCATTTCATTTCTATTGACGTTCATTTTTAATCAGGCAGAGGTTTCCCGAACGTGCCGGCTCCCTTTCTGCTACACTAAGTTTCTATTAGAAATGTCGGCCCAGACGGAGCTCCGAGGTGTACAAATTAGAGCTGGGAGGAACTTGGCAATTTCGGATTGGTTTTGGTCTTTACACACAACCCCCTACTCCACCCCCACCCTCCTGGTTTCAGCTTGTATCAAATTCCCAGGTGGAATTGCCTTAGCAAAGTTCAAATTTTAATTAATTTAAAAAAATCTGGGCTGAAATAGATGTGCTCTGGAGCAATGTTCCCTCTAAGCTGTGGAGTCTTGTGAGCAAAACTTCAACTTTGTGAGCTCCTGACATTAAAGCTGTGAGCGAGTAATTTGGCTGCTGCATAAATTAGTTTGCTCTGGAGCCCTCCTTCCTGAGCAGGGACAAAAGTCTGTGAGCCGAAGGCTAAAAAACCGTGAGCTAGTTGATTGTGTTTTTATGAGTGTAACTACTTACCATCTAGCCACAATTGTATGACCTCTGAGGAAGGCCGATCCGGCCGAAACGCGTCAGGTCATTTGTTTTAGCCCTGGTTATGATTATGAATTATGTATATTGGCTGTAATTGGGCCCCTATATATGTTTTAATTTGATATTATCAATAAATACATGTACTTCTTTTTATGAATAGGTTTTAATATTGGCCCTCCTTTCCACTAAACCTTTGTTTAGTTTTGGAATTCTTTGTTAGGTTTGGTTTTTTTCCCTTTCTTGTTCCTGCTAGTGACTTTTCAAGCAACAAATGTTGCTGAATTGTGCTTCACCCACAGCTGTTCTTTAAAGTACACCCAGATCTCACTGTGAGTTTAAATGTTCTACTATACACTTCTTTATAAAATGGGATGGGTGGAGGAGGGGGTGGTCGCTTCGGTGTCTGCCCATTCCTCTTTACAGCAGAGAATGCAAGGCTCAGATCTTAACTGAGCTGAAGACTGCTGAATCTGAACTCCTCTCCCCGCAGCCTTACTTCCTGGCAGTCAGCTGCCGAAACGCATTTGGGTGTTGTGAGGCCAACCAGCTGCCTCCCTGATCTATGCACCTCGTGGCTGGTGAAAGCCAGCAGTGAGGAGTTACAAAGTCCTCTGGAAGATATCCTCAATTTGTCCCTGGATACAGGGACTTTTCCAGTGGGGCTCAAGGAGGCGGTGGTTGCTCCGCTCTTGAAAAGACCGAACTCAGACCCTATGGATCTGACCAGTTACCGCCCAGTTTCTAACCTTCCGTTTCTGGGTAAGGTAACTGAGAGAGCAGTGGCCGAACAGCTCCAGAAGTCTCTGGATGACACATCAGCATTGGATCTATTCCAATCCAGCTGCCGCCCCGGCCATGGGACGGAGACTGTGTTGGTCACCCTCACAGATGATCTCTGTAGGCAGCTGGATTGAGGGGGGGTCAGTGCTGCTGATTTTACTAGATCTTACAGCAGCTTTCGACACAGTCAATCACCATCTATTGACTCACCACCTCGCCAACATGGGGATCCGTGAGGTAGTCTTGCAATGGCTTACCTCATTTCTCCACGGTTGTGGACAGAGGGTAGTCTTGGGAGGGTCAGTGTCTCTGAGGTAGCTGATGGAATGTGGGGCCCCTCGGGGCACTTCTATCCCAGATGTTATTTAACATCTATGTGTGCCCCCTCTCCCAGCTAGCACGGAGTTTCAGGCTAGGGTGTCATCAATATGCAGATGACACCCAGCTATTTCTGTTGATGGGCACTCCGAGGGCTTGGAGATCGTGGTTGGGTGGTTAAAGCAGAGCCAGCTGAAACTGAATCCGGGTAAGATGGAGGTTCTCTGGCTGGGTGGGGGAGAGCCATGGTTGGGTAGTCAACTCCCGGCTCTTGATGAGGTGCATGCCCTTATCACTGGCTCCGTCCATCCATAGTCTGGGTGTGACTCTGGATGCCTCCTTGTCTACGGAGGCCCAGGTCATGAAGGCTGCCAAGCTGGTGTTTTTCCAACTGTGCCAGGTTACGCAACCAGCTCCCTACCTTTCTCACTCTGACCTAGCCACAGTAATTCATGCAATGATCACCTCCAGGATAGACTACTGTAATTTGCTCTACGCGGGCCTATCCTTGCAACTGACCCAGAAGCTCCAACTGATCCAGAATGTGGCCGCACAGGTCCTTATGGGGACCCCTCGGACGGCACACATCCAACCTGTGCTGCGCGAGCTGCACTGGCTTCCAGGGCATGCAAGGCAGAGAGGAGGATGAGGACGGTCTGGCACTCTCGTATTCCAACCTCCCCTTTTATTCCTACATTTCCCCTCCACCCAGGGGGCTGGTGGAAATTACGGTCATCTTGGATTTAGTGCTGCTTATCTGACTGTTTTAAAGTATTTTAATGCTGTTTTAATTACATTTTATTTATCTTTGATGTAAGCCACCCTGAGGTGGCCGATAAATCAACTACAATAAACAAACAAACAACATTTTGAAAAGCCTGCAAAAAGGGGCAGGGAAAAGAGGAATGGGGGAAGGATTCAACTCCCTCCTGCCCTGCTTGAGGTGTAAAGCAGCCCCCTATATCCCCCCGCTATGGGAATGGGGCAGCTATGCAAGCAAACAAACATGGCTGCCACTGTCACATCTGGCATGGTCCCCAGTTATCTACCTCAGGGCAGGCTGTTCCACAAGGAGTATTGCACCGGGCTTGCGATCTTGCGCATGCACCCCACGGTTTGGAAGAGGAAGCACAGAGCACAACTAGCTTGTGTGTTCCACTGGCACCAGCAGGACTAAAAGCAGCATGTCCGCGATGGCCTCTGCTCCTTCCCTCAGTCCACCCCTGCCAACGAGAGAGGGGAGGCTGTCCCAGTTGTCCCTATGATGCCAAGGGGTCATGGGACAATCTCCCATTTCTAGATAGGAGGAGGAGGAGGCGAAAGAAGAGTTGGTTTTTACATGCCACTTTTCTCTACCCCTAAAGTGTCTCAAAGCAGCTTACAATCTCCTTCCCTTCCTCTCCCTGCAACAGGCACCTTGTGAGGTTGGTGGGGCTGAGAGAGTGCTGACAGAACTGTGACCGGCCCAAGGTCACCCAGCAATAGGGTTGCTGCCAGGTCCTACCTAGCAGCCAGCAGAAGGATCCAAACTTCTTCCCAGGATCTTCTGCAATGCATGCAAGGTGCAATGATGTCACCCGGAAGTGATGTCATCATGTCACTGGCATCAGGAGGTGACACTCTAGATTTTGGGCAAAGCTCTATGGTTTGCAGGCGATTTTACCATAGAGTTCTGCCCAAAAACTGGAATATTGGTGACATCATCACATTGTGTTTCAGGCCAGTTGCGGGCAGGATTTCCCCCCCCCAGCCAGCTGGTCAAGCGGGGATTCCCCCACCCCGGTGGGGGTCTGGCAACTCTACCCAGCAGGCTTCATGTGGAGGAGAAGTGGGGAATCAAACCCCGTTCTCCAGATTCGAGTCCGCCACTTTTAGCCACTACACCACACTGGCTCCAATGGTGGGGCCACTAGCAGGACCCAAAGGCAGCTCACTCACACGCCTTCAAGACCTGCCTGGCACTGAGGGGGGCAAGAGAGCTCTGCTGTGCTGTCCTGGGTCCCTCCCATCCCCACAAGCCATGGGAGAGTGTGTCAAATATCCCCTGTGAAGCTTCAGGCAGGATGCTCACTCCCGGGAAAGAACAGAGCGGAGCACATTCGTGACAAGCAGGAGGAGGGGAGGCTTCCTGGGGCAGGGAGCCAGAGACGGCTCTAGGTAAAAGCTACACGCTCAGGGCCTCACAATAGGCTGAATGCAGACTAAATTTTTTCCCCTGATGAAGCTGCCATGTCAGCAGAGCATTGCTTTCCTGCTTCCCCCTCCCGCTGCAACTCGCTGATCTTCCCCCAAATTCTGCTCCTGGTGGACAGGGGATCCTCAGGATTGACACATGGGGCAAACTGGGGCTCTGTAGCAGGATGGGAGAATTGGCGGGAAAAACAGCTCTTCTTATAACGGCAAAAAAATGTGTCTGGATCGAAGCCAATGCGAGAGGATCTCTCAAAGTTGCATGCCTGTCTGCTTGCTGGCCCAAGCAAAGAGACTGCGGCAGCCGGCAGGATAATATCGTAAGCTGAGTCCACAATTATGTGGAGAAAAATGGATTAAGAGTACCCGAAATAAAAACAAACTTACTTTAAGAAGTTAAATCACCCCTAGCCCTCCTTTAAAGCGTATGGTCTTAAGCAGACTTATGTGGAGAAAAATGGATTAAGAGTACCTGAAATAAAAACAAAATTACTTTAAAAAGTTAAATCACCCCTAGCCTCCTTTAAAGCGTATGGACTTAAGCAAATTGAGGCTGCAACCTTAAGAGGGCTTCTTCATGAGCAAGCCCCATTGAACAACATGAGGCTTACTTCTAAGGAGAGCTGTTCAGGACCTCATCACATCATAACCCCATCCCAACCAAAGCTCCTCAGCTACCCGACAGCCAGACTCTGGGTACGAGCCCTGCCTGCAACAGAAATTAATGTCTGCGCAGAGCTTGGCCAGAGAGGCCATGTAAAGAGTTGCTATTAGTAATTAGCACTTCATCAGGCCACAGCCTTTCATTCTCTTTTGCCCTTGGATGGCGGGGCTCGCAAATGCCTCCCTTGGCCATTTTAAGATGCTTAACATCTCAGAACAATCTTGAGGAGGTGCTGCCCTCTACTGGCTGAAGATGGGGATCTGTTTCAGCCATACAGCCATTCTCTTGACAAGTCAGCCACTGGTGATTAGACAATGGTTGCCAACCTCCAGGTGGGGTGTGGAGTTATCCTGAAGTCCCAACTGCTCTCCAGATGACAGAGATCCCCTGGAGCCAATGGCTGCTTTGCAGGGAGGACTCTAGGGAGTTATATACCCCTTCCCAGCACGCACACACACACACCCCTCCAGGAATTTCCCAACCCAGACCTGGCAACCCTAGGTTAGACCTTGACAGACACCTGCCTTTCAAACATTTAAAAAATGCAGGACGACTTGGATTTTGTCAAGAAACTGTACAAATGGTTGTGAAATGACTGGCTGGATCTAAGCTTTGCTTTAAACAAGACACCAGATTAGACTTGGGGATTTAACAAACTGCTATTGACTAGGGAAGATTTCCGGAATTCACCTGCCAAGATGGGGACTGCTGGATTATTGCATGAAAAAACGAAAGCTCTAAAATGGAAGACGGTGAACAGAATTTTGCAAGTGGGAGGCAGCATGGGGTGTAGTGGAGTTCCCTAGTGATCTGTTTTTAGGACTGCATGCTTCAAGTAGAATTCCACTGTATACATACCTGTAAAGAAACCTAAATTATAGGAATGCCAAACCAGTAATGACTGGAAGGATCTGTTGTGAAGGAGGGGCAGGAAAACACTGTGACAATCACGGCATGTCAGCTGCAATGTATCTGAAGCTGCCTTCTACCAAGTCAGCATATTGGACAATCTAACCCCAGTACAGTTTATCAGCAGCTCCCCCCCAGATCTCAGGAGGAAAAATCTCCCCACCCCCTCAGAAGCTTTAACTGGAGGTACCATAGACTGAATCTGGGACCCTCTGCATACACACCATGTGCTTGATTATTAAGACAGAGCTCCTCCCCGGCTGAATCCTGCACAACAGGCTCTCCATGGAACCAAAAGCAACCCATTCACTGCACATTGTGATCTGGCCTGTGCTTGATAACACACAGGGCTGTTGTGATCTCAGGCAGCCAGAGGAGTCCATCAAATGAGGTGCATGGGGCTTGCGTACTGCCTGATATTAGGCATTATCACGTTGCAGAAGAGGGAACCCGGCATCGTGGCCATTTGCAGCAGGGCTTGCACATTTGGTCCTTTGAAATTAAGCAGCTACGGGCAAGTGGAAAGGACATGGCTAAGACATGGTTGTCCTTTATCAACAGCTCAGGGACCCAAAATATGACAACCAGGAAAAAATAGTTTCTGTGACCAGCCTTTTCCTGGAAAAGCAGCCAGCACCCGACTCAGCTGCACCTGCTGAAATCGATCACATTCTGTTCCAAAAATATGCTACATTTAACCTTGGCTCTGTCTGGAGTATCTTAAGGCAAAACAAGAGATCACCCCAAACCAACCTCTGTCATCTCTTAAGGGAAATGTATGTAAAATGTGATGTGCCCAAAAGACACAGATAAAAACAAACCCCTCCTCTTCCTTCTCAGCCCAGCAGAGGGTTTATAAACCAATTATTCCAGAGAATAAAAAGGTGGAACTCTGGGGCTAATCTGGCACATCCCTTTGGGGTGACAGATAGCAACAGGTGTTAAAATGCAGGAAAACACAGCTCCCATCTCACAAAATTGCCAGCCAGCATTAGCGTACATGTCAGTTTTCATCACAAATTCTCAAACTTTGTCAAAAGTTTTCAGTGCTTTCTTGGTTAGAGTTCAATCTTAGATTTATGGGGAGGCCAGTTACAGTTGATCAGAGAACTGGAAAGCACCCTGCACATGATCAGACATACTCTGTAATAAGTTAACAGTGCCAGTTGACACAGAATAATAAGACTTCCAAACCCCAACATGATCTTTTGAAACAGAATTTAGGAGACTAATGAAGTGAACCACTAAACCTGTCCCATTTCACTATGAAACTGATTGGCATAGCCAGAACAATGGACAGAAGGTGGCTCAGTTTCTTGCTCTGGAGAAAGCATCTGGAGAAAGTTGTTTTTAAAATATTCTTGGATTTTCTACTTGCAGGGGGGTGTTCATTGTAGGGGAGAAGTCAAACTCAAATCCTTTGAGATTGCCAACAAACCATAGATGGGGAGATGCAGTAGACAAGATACTCTATATTCAGGACTTCTGACAAATCTCTTATCTATTTCTGATTAAATATAACCAGTCACAGGATCAGGGTGGGAGGGGGGAGCCTCAAGAATGAGCAGGCTTTTTAATAGAGCGGGAAGAATAGGGCAGGAGTGAACAAAGGCTCCTTTCTACCACAAGAACGAAGCAATGGGGTCCCCCCCCCGAGGATCTGTGTTAAAGTGGGCACTATTTAAGTTAACAAATTAGCATCTAGAAAGCATCTAGAAGTCCTTGGCCTGTGATGTCCCCTGGTGCACTTCTTAGAACCCACTTGCTAGAGTTTGGGTTAAAGTCCAGTGGACAGAGAAAAAAACAGGGAGCCTTGAAATTGCTCCATGTCAGCTGACTAACAAAGCACTGAGCTCTTATCAGGCAAGAATGTCTCACAGCCACGTGCTGTTTGACCAGACTTTTTTTAAAAAAAACATACTTCTGGGCTTAGAAGGATAATAATAAGAACTCTGCTAGATCAGACCAGTGGTCCATGTCCTCCAGGGCTGTTTCACATGGCGGCCAATCAGTTGCCTTGGAGGACCAACAAAAAGGGCACAGAAGTCAAGGCCTTCCTTCAGTGCTGCCTCTGGATATGGAGATTCCTTTAACTCACGAGGAGGTGGTGGTTTTGGATTTATACCACACCCTTCACTAGACATCTCAGAGCTGCTTACAATCTCCTTCCCTTCCTCTCCCCACAAGACACCCCCTGTGAGGCAGGTGGGGGCTGAACGAGCTCTGAGAAAACTGCTCTGGAAGGAACAGCTCTGAGAGAACTGTGACTGACTCAAGGTCACCCAGCTTGACTTCATGTGAAGGAATGGGGAATCAAACCTGGTTCTCCAGATTAGAGTCCACCACTCTTAACCGCTACACCAAACTGGCTTTTCTCCCCTGCACCCACACAGGGCTTTCCCTTTTTCTTTGGAAACCACACAGCAAGCTCCCAATTCAAAAAAAAACCCTCAAGTCTTCTGTAGTGCAGAGTAAGCACCAGCCTCTATTATGGGATGATCCAAGCACAGCCAGCTTTCAAAAAGGAAGACAAATTTCTGGAGAACAGTTCCATCAAGGGCTATCAGCCATATTAAGTTAATGGAGCTTCCATGTTCAGAGGTCATAGATATCAGAACAGCAGTTGCTGGGGACCAAACAGCAGAGGAGTGTGGCCTTTATGCCCTGCTTTTCAGATCTATGGTGGAGCAAAGGGGTAAGGAGCCAAGGTGTTTCCCCTCCCACCTTTATATATTACAATATTTATACCCTACCTTTCCCTCATGGTTCAAGGTAGCTTACAATAAAGAACATTTTCAGTTAAAACCAGAATAAATCCCCAAATTTATCTCTCTCCCCTTAAAGGATGGCTGCTAGTCATTTAAACCCCTCAAAAGCCCCAACAAACAAGTTGGTCTTATAGCACATCCTGAAGGGACGGGGGGGCTGGCCTCACTTCAGAGAGCCAATTCCATAGAGCAGGAGGCAAAATAAAAAAGGCCCAGTCTCCCATCAACGCCAGACAGGCCACCCTGAGTGGTGCGACAGACGATGGAACACTGTAGTTGGCGCACAGGATACAGGGGACGGTCCTTCAGAAATGTGGGCCCTAGGTTGTGAAGGGCTTTAAAGGCCATAACCAGCACCTTGAATTGTACTCAGAAGCAGACTGACAGCCAATGTAGCTGTTCCCAGCAGCTAGTTCTATTTAAGAAGGCATTTGGGAGAGTGTGACCTGTCACAGCAGATGTAGCTGCACGCTTCTAAACCTGTGCAATGTTTCTAAATCTGTTGATGGTCCTCTGTTTTGTGTTCTCGCTGCTGTAGCTTTTGCTAAACAAGGCAGAATATATATGTTTCAAATAAATATATCTAATCCTCAACGTGGCCCCATCTGGAAATACTTAAATCCACAGATCAGGGCCGTGCAAAAAGGAGACTTCTACAAGCTTTATGGGACACACTCATGTTTGCAGAAAAATTACAAACCTTAAAAAGGGGGTAATTAAAAAAAACAAAAATGATCACAGATCCACATGTGCCTGTGCAAACAACTGGATCCCGGTATTACTGTGGCCAGACAGGGAAGAGGAGTAGGAACTGCCACACCACCACCCACCACAGCCAAGGAAGCCCAGGTGGACGGGAGAGGAGAAACAGAAGCCACTGGTGGGACTGGAGGAGGCAGTCTGGAGGAGGAAGTACAAAAACTGTGGACGTAACAGGCCAGAAGTGGGTGGCAGCAGGAAAGAGGAGGAGCAGGACCTCCTGTCGTCACCAAGGTGGTAGCACAGCCGGTGGGCAACCAGGGGAGGTGGATGAGGCAGGGAGGATTCTGACAAAGAGCAAATGAATGGGGAGGCAGGCAGGCAGGCAGAGCAGGTGAGACCCCCCCTCCCCCACAAGTTTAGCAGGGCCCTGCAGGAGGGGTGCAAGCAAGTCTCATGGGGCCCTGCTTGTAAATGTGTTTATATCAAGCATGAAAAAGACACTTACTGCACCCACTGGAAACATTTAGCATTTGATCGACTTTATTATGTTATTAAAGTAAACAAATATGCAAAAAACAAACAAACTATTGAACTCTGTTATTCACAAAGAGAAAGGGAGTGTATAAAAACGCTAGGCTTCACCCGGCAGTGTTCTATACAAAATACTGTTAAAAGCAGAGAACAGCAGAAGTGGTTGCTCAGTCCCTGAATTTCTGAAAGGCTCAAACACCAACATTGTCCACAAAACCAAGCTGAACAGGAAGCAACCTTCCCTGTTTGGCCCGCAAGCTCCTTTGCAACGACTGATCAGTGGTGAAACCTCCCAGCAGAATTGCCATCATTATTTTTTAAAAAAGAAAAGGGCTGAAGTCCCATCCAGGGCTCGCTCTCTACATTTGTCAGAATACATTTGGTCCTGGAAAAAGTATTTTGATTTTTTTGGAAACGCTTAAGAAAATGATTTTTTTTTTTAAAAAAAAAAACCTCTCTGAATTTATACCTCCTGCCCCCCCCCCCCGAGAGGTACTGTGAAGAGGCGAGCTGTTGAAAAAAACCCACAAGGGATGTTTTCTTCAAGACAACAGCAGCAATCCAAGTGCAGCGAGAGGCTTTTGCATTAATAAAAAAGCTTTTGTAGCCTCAGTAGAAAACTGACTTTTTTGTCGTTTGTAGTTCTCTCTCCAAGCTGTATAAAAACTGCTTTGAAACTCTCCCCTGTTTCAAAAGCAGTTTATCCTGGCAGATGGGGGGACACTGTCCTAGAAAAACAAAATCTCTTGGGCCTAGCTGCAGAAAGGGAAGGATCCTGGTTACAAGAATGGGCAAAGCCATCCAATGCTTTTAGATACACTGAAGTTGGGCATGTGGCAGGCAGACACTCACAAGTGGGACTGCAATTTATCAGACTGAGCTATAGATCAAACACCTGGAGTCCGACTAAGGCTGACAGGGAAGGGCTGAAAATAGCTGAAAGGGAGAGCTTGCATCCAAAAACCTGTAAGCATTAAAAAATAAAAAAGCCATTTACAGGGTATTGATACTTTTATGAGGCAAACACAGAAGAGGAACGCGGTTTGTCACCAGCAGAGGCACAGATGGGACATGCCTGAAGATATTAAATGGTTCACAACAGCTGGAACAACAGACGAGAAAACTGTCACAATTGGAGGCAACAGGGAGGCATGGCACGAAGGAGCATTTGGCCCAATGAAAAGGGGCCACAGAACAAAGCACGGCTTTGTTACCACTCTGAAGTGGGATTATGCGGTGCCCCCAGTAAATAGCAGCAATCGATGCCAGCAATTACCTGCTGTGGGACGAGATTCGCCGAAGGGGTAATGGAACAAGAGTGCAGCAGGCATATTACAGAGTACACCACCAGGCTTTGGGCTTAATCCCTTAGCCTTCCTCCCCTACTGAAACTAAGCCTGTTGCAAGTTAACTGAAGCCCTCTTCTTCCCATGATTCTTGCCTGCAAAGTCCTGCCCTCTTCTCTGCCTGAGGAGCCAAGGCCTACCTTGCTCCAGAGGTTACTCTGCTAAGGACCATTCTGACGGTGCTTATATGCATGCTAAAGTGCAGGCCAGCAAATGGCTCAAGAAAACATCCGTGTTTTTAACAATGGGGATTCCTCTCCCACCTTTCTGCCAGGACACAAATCTGCTTCCACAAACACTAGTTTTCATGCAAACTGATGGGGTACTGGATTTGTGGATTTACCCTCTGGATGGGCTGAGGCCAAGACACAAACAAGCTCCATGTGAAACAGGAACTCGGTCTCATCATTGGAAGGGGAAGGGTTTAGCTGCACACCCGTCCACAAAGCATTTAACAATTGCACCTTGAGACTGTAAGGGGTAGCCAGCTGTATGA
>NW_015168082.1:392673-411131 GCF_001447785.1 Gekko japonicus | reverse complement strand
TGCAAAATCAAACCCAAGAAAAAACAGACTTATCTTGATATTCAAAGACATGCCTTGAAGAGACAACCTGCGAGGGTCAGGTGTGAAAGAATCTCTGCTGGAAGAACTTGCACAATTACTAGTGCACACCCACGGGGTTGGCAGCTGTCAGTAGCTTTTAGTTACACCAGCTGCTGAAGAACAGGAAACTGAACAAGATTGTGCATTTCATAAGGCAAGAGACATACACTGAACATAACCACCTTGGTTTCTAGAAGGACCACAATTACGCTAAAGATACTGCACTTGTAGCAACAATCCAAAATGTCTGAGAACAGGATAACCTTAAAGCTTGAGGTAAAATGGAAAAAGATTACACAAGACCAGTAACAGAACTCCATTTTCAGCCTGTGAGCAATCAATCACTCCTACTCATAATCAGTTTGGCCAGGATGAGGCCTAAAGACTAAGAACACCAGAATGTGTCCACAATTGTTGCCTTGCTTTCTTGATTGAAAGAACTACGCAGGCTGTAGCTTATTCAGAACGAAGTCAACACTTCCATGACCAACCTGACCTTCGAACTTCGGTTTTAGCACAAGCTTTCTGGGGATGCACCCCCCCCATGCCCCATTGCCCTGTGCAACCACTGGTGGAAGTGGCTTTTCCTTTTGGGGCCTTTAAGGCTTGCAACACCATGAAGCAACCGATATCCCACAGGATGCCAAGTGAAAGGCAGGACAGCTTGCATCTGCTCTGCAGCTGTTAGACCTATCTTATTTGGGAGGTTAGGAATAACATGTACAGATTCTGAAATCTATTCACACTAGGAAGAACTGTCAGCCCATGGGCAGACCAGAATGTGGGGCCAACACAGGAACTTCTCACTGTCCGGACAGGGCTTTATTGAGGGCAGGGGTCCCCAACCATTTTGAGGCTGTGGGCACCTTTGAAATTCTGACACAGGGCCGTGGGCACAACCACAGAAGGGCTGCTGCAGGGAGTGAAGCCAACCACAAAATGTCAGGGAGCAAGGTTATATATAGATCTAACAGTAACTCTGATTAACAGAAGCTCTGTAGAACAGAATGCCTTTTTATCTGCTCAGCCAATCAGAAGCTCTGCTGAGCTAAAGCCGTACCTAGCCCTGCCCACTTTCTGAAAGGACTTGGCAAGCACCAGGATAGGTGCTGGTGGGCACCATGCTGGGGACCCCTGATCTAGGGACATGCCACAAGACTCTAGCTGCATATTACAGCACTGAGACAAGAGCATTTGCCGGTGTGCCCCGTTATTCCACACTTAAGTTTCCCCTCCCATAAAGAACCCATGGAAGGGAGCTGAAGTAACAAGGAAAGGAGATTTCCAATGGGACACTATAACTCAGAGACTCCCAGGATTTCTGGAAAGAATTAGCTCTCTGCGACCCCTTTTAAGTCCTTAACGGCCTCTAGTGACAAGAGCAACTTGCTTGTAGAGCAAACTACTTAGCAGAATATACCTGGAAGGTAGCCTGCATCTCCCCAGGATTGATTGGGGGGGGGGGGGGTTTCACATCAAACTGGAAGAGTGTTGGCCATCAACCTGTATTTCGAATGCAGCAAGATCAAGTATTACCAGTGGTCGCCAACTGATCTCAGTAGTGCAGAAAGACCAACCTAATCTGGTAAAATGTCTCACCTGAAAATCTGCAGCACTACAGCCTCCAAGTGACAAACTCCTCCTAGGTTCAGTAGTACTTGAGACTTCATTGTCCACCGCCTTTGAATTTTAATTCCATCTCACAAAGACCAAGCAGACAGATCTAGCCCAGCACTAGAAGATCCTGTCAGGAAGCCAACTTCGCCAATAACAATACGTCTGGCTGAATGTGGCTAAACTACGGTAGTGTTAAAAATCTGTGTGGGTTTGTCATACCCACTCTTGGGACTTTGCTTTGTAACAGATTTCCCTACTGGGACCAATGAAGAAGAACTTGCAGCCCTCAAGTGTTCATATCGTCTCCCTTGCATTACAGCTCAATGTATATGGAAGAAGTGAAACTTCCCTACATCCTGGAGACCAGTGAGCACAGCACATTCTTCATGCGAATGGACACTCAAGTGTGTTGGCCTGAGCATGAGCACTAATCCAAGATAAATGATCATTAAAACCAAAGCAGCTTCCCAACCTGTCAAGTATATGGGATCTTAAAAGAGGGAGCCAAAAAAGGGAACCCCCCTTGGCTTTGAGTAGACCCCCTCAAGTTAATGCTCTGAATAAAAAAGGTCCTCTGCCCTGTGTCATGAGCCACGGAGAACCTTTTCTACATAGGAAATTGTATGGGCGTCATACAGCATCTCGATGTGTTCGCTTCCTGGCAGCTCGTGAAGTATCACCTCCTGCTTCTGCTTCCCCACCCACTTATGACAGTGCAAGGCACTTTCTAAGTTCACCGTTCCATCGCCATCACCATAGAATATCTTTGGCTCCTTGTCCGGGAAGGTCTCATAGAAGAATGAGTCAGGGGTCTTCACCCCAGTGCCATACAGACAGTGTATGCGCACCCCTGGTGGAGGCATCTCGTAGACTAGGAATTCGGTCTCTTTTCTCATGAGCCAGCCATCTTCAAAGCCAATGTCTCTGTAGAACTTTTGGAAATCCTGAAGAGTGTAGTTGGCAGTCGGAGTGCTGACGAAGATCTTGTTGGGAGGCCACGTGTAGTTGTAAGGCAGCAGCCAGTTGGTCGAAACTGCTGATCTCTGTTGGTCCCTGATCTTAAGGGAGCTGATGACAGGGATCCTGTTGTTGTCTCCTGTGGCATTAAAAGCAGGTCTTGTAAGTGATCGTGGGTCATAGTGAGTGAGGTCAGGCATACTTTAAAACACCTCACAAACACGCCTCACAAACAAAACCAGAAATATTATTTGAAACTGAACATTTGTTCCACTCAGAAGGTCACAAAATGGAGGGCAAGAGATCAGATTATTGATATGAAAAGTGGTCTACACTAGGGGTCAGTGTTCCCTCTAAGCTGAGTTAGTGTGAGCTAGCTCACAGTTCTTTAGCCTCCGGCTCACACATTTTTGTCTCAGCTCAGGAAGGATGGCTCCAGAGCAAACTAATTTCTGCAGTAGCCAAATCACTGGCTCACAACTTTAATGTCAGTAGCTCACAAAGTAGAATTTTTGCTCACAAGACTCCACAGCTTGGAGGGAACATTGCTAGGGGTGTGCAAACAAATCATTTTCCTGGGTTTGGGTATATTGGACACAAAAAATATTGATTTTTCAGGAATCTCAAATTTTTTAGTTCTATTATACCTTATGGAGACCATTATACTCAATGGGAAATCTATCTGGGGGTATCCAAGGGTGGGGGGGGGTTAGTTAGAAGCACCAAACTGGTAGCATAGCTGCTGATACCTCTTCTCAGAAGAACCCCAGAGTTTCAAAAAGATTGGGCCAGGGGGTCTAATTTTATGGGCCACCATTTTTTCCAATGGTGGGGGAAATAGCAAAAACAGCAAGGGCAACAGAAGCCAAGCAGACCAGAATCAAAGTCCCAGAGAATCTGTGCAGTAGAAACTGAAGGGGAGGCATTTTTGCTAGCCCAGCATAACCAGTGCAATGCAGAGTGCCCAGCAGCACCAGTACAATCAGAGTGCCCAGCAGAACCCAGTGCCATAGTGGCAATGCCAGTTCAACAGGACTTATGTGAAGCACAGAATCTCGCTCCAAGCCTAGCACAACCAGTTCACTGCACAGAATGCCCAGCAGAACCCAATGGCACTGTTGAAATGAAAGCAAAAAAGGATTAATGTCAAGCCAGAGAATTCCCGTAGTACAAACTGAAGGAGGGGACTTTTTTCAAGCCCAGCACAACCAGATCAGTGTACAGAATGCCCAGCAGAACCCAGTGCCACTGCAAGCTTAAAAGGACTGATCTCAAAGTACAGTGGCACAAGAAATCCAAGCTGGGGGAGAGTGGGATTTTGCAAGCCTAGCACAATCAGTTACAATGTGCAGAATGCCCAGCAGAACCCAGTGCCACTGGCACTGCAAGCTTAAAAGGACTGATCTCATAGCACAGAGTCACATCGAATCCAAGCAATGAGGGGGGATGATTCTGCAAGCTCTGTGCAAGAAAATCGGAAGGGAACACAAAGGAAGGTGGACAAAGGAAAAAGAACAAAAACTTCTTGAAGCTGTCAAGACTAGGTTAAAACTGACAACAGCAGCAGGGAAGACCATAGAAACCCAAGACACAAATAAAAAAAGGAAAAAACGAAAAAACAGTCCCTGTGAGCCTACAATGCTGACTCCTGATCTTCCTGGAAAATCCCGAATATATTCAAGATTTTTTTCCAGCTTTCTAAAAAATCCTGGCTATCTTTGGGATGCCAAAATATACCCCAGAACTAAGGTATTTTTCGGGTATATTTTTGGCTCAGCTGTATCTGAATGCACGCCACTAGTCTACACCAAGACAAATAATAATTATTCATCCCTGTATATTTTGCCTTTCAATCAAGAAACTCTGGGCAACATGCATGGCTTCTACTCCCTTCCTTACAACTGTACGTGCTACGTTGGTGTGAGAGTAACTGTTCCAAAGTCACCCAGCAGGTTTTACAGCTGAATGGAAATTTAATCAGGTTGCTCCAATCTTAATCCAGCACACTATCCACAATACCTAACAATAACTCCTTCCTACCTAGTGTTTGAAATGTCTAGTAACCTATGCTACACCACTTTCTCTGGGAGAATACCAGGTTGATTTAACAGACTGAACAAGTTCAAGATCTCAGACTGCTTCTGTTCTCCCCGTTTGAGTGCTTTGACGATCCCAACTGTGCAAATGCATTCAACTGGAGCACTTAAAGACTATCAGTGGCTCCCCACTGTCCCATAATTATGGAATTCAATCCTCCTGCAGGTTCAAACGCCTACTGTCCAGAAGTGGTCCATTCTTTCTCTGACTTTCAGCAGTTGAAGCTAGCACTGACATATTTCAGGTCCTTGTATCAGTGGGTATTTTTACTTTGTTCATTTTATTTGGTATCATTGTCCATGCTAATTGCCTTCAATGTATTTTTTAAGACCACACACAGTATCAAAAATGTGGCAATTTTTGCTGTAAGGCATTAACCTTCCACATACTTTTCCTGGGTCCATTCAGAGTACAACCACTACATTTCAGCCCAGAAATCGCTATCACCTTCTTCAGAAAACTGTATTTTGAGGCACAGAAGCCTTCCCAACCCAAGGCCCACTGCACCACTGTAAGACATCGGCAGTACTAAGACAAGTGTCCTTCTTTTCAATGCCAAACATGTTTTCCTTTCTTCCTGAACCCTACCCATCAGCATGATCTTAGTCAGAAATAACTAATTTCAATAGGTGCCGGTCTGCCATGAGCTACAGCTGCCACTTTCCCTTCATTGCTTTCAGCCATGCTCAGCAGAAAGCAGAAGGAGCAGTGACTGCCCAACTTCCTGAGGCTAGCAAAAAAAAGAAGAAGAACTTCAGCACAGCCACTTGCTGGAAATAGACTGAGGATGCTGAATTATTTCTCATCACTGCATGCCTTGCCTAGGAAAACCTCTTGTTGAAAGCAACCTAAAGCCAATCAGAAGTAAGCTATGTTCAGGAGGTCTTCAGAACTCCACCCAGCTGGAAAATTTTCGTCTGCAGCACTTGCACCCCGTCCCCCATGAAAAGATAACATCAAGGAATTTCATATGCAAGTTCTTGGGGTGAAAGCCACCTGTCCCCTAGTGACCTATTGATTTTTCAAATTAAATTCAACCTTTGTTGTTTCTCTTGGGTAGAAGACTCCTCAGACTTTCTCATATATATGTGGGTCTTTCTCCATCATCCCCAGTGAAGGCTGATACAAAGAATTCATTTAGCTTCTTCACAGCCTTTCCTTCAGTACACCTTTCACATTTTTGTCATGTAAATGTCCTATCACCTCCCTGGATGGTTTCCTACTCCTGATGTAAAAGAAATCCATGTTGACTGTTGTTTACGCCTTCGGCAATTTGCTCCCCAAATCTCTCCTTTGCTTGCCTTGTCGCCTTACATTTGTTTTGCCAATGTCTGTGTTCTACTTCTTCTTTACAGTCAGACAAACTTTTAAAAAAGCATGCCTTGACAAATGTCAAATCTGGAAACCGAAAAACTGCTGAAGCAGATTCCCCACCCATCATCATCATTCCTTTTTACTTAATATTTTAAACACATTACAATTCAACAAATTCATAAATATAAAAACCTACTGTCTTCCATCCCCCCAAAGGGGAAATCCATTTCTAATGCCCACTTCTGACTGGACAGAAGGAATTTGTACAAGTCTGCTCAGTATAACTTTTTGCAGTGCATTTTTAACATGCCCTTCCTCCAAAGGAGCTCAGGGAGGTATACATTGTTCTCCCCTCTTCCATTTTTACCGTAATAATCCTGTGAGATAGGTTAGGCTGAAAGAGTGACTGCCCAAGGCCACCCAGTAAGCTTCATGGCAGAGTGGGGACTGACCCTTTGTCTCAAATCCTAATCCAACATCCTAGCCACCACACTGCGCTGATGGAATGCTCTATATGGCTAAGGGGAAAGTGTACAATGCCATTCAGTCCTCTAAGCTACCCCAGGTGTGAATCAGCTAGGGTTTTACAGTGTGCCCACCTGAAACCTTTAGCCCCAGTGTACCCCAGTACCTACCTGATGCCAATACACGGAGGGTTTTGGCCACACCTCCCCATGGAGCACCTAGTGACACAAAGTCTCTTATGTACTTGTCTTTCCAATCCTGAGTTTGATGGCTGAGGAAGTAGAGAGTATACATATTCCCCATGCTGTGGGCAATTAAGACCACTGGTTCTTTAAACTCTTCATACATTATTTCTATCAGCTTCTGGAGGGCCACAAAATAGTCTCTGTTCTCATCTAGAAGGACCAAGATAAAATAATTTATCAAATTAACAGAATGAATTAATTATCAGTCCCCCCCTACACCCGTGAAATTACCACAAGCGTAAAATGCTTTGACGCTCCCTGACAAAATAGTTTTATATATTATAGAAAGGTTTGAACCAAGGAGTGTTTTCATATTATAGATGCACACGGATCAAGGAAGCACACTCCTTGAATTTCACCATCTTGTTTGTCATTCAAGCACCAGATGTATGCAGAAACTCATCCATCTTACCATAAAGGAAGAAAGGAAGATGCACAAGTCACACCTTCGTTTTTACACAGGAAGTTCAAGTCACTTGTACTTCCTGTGTTGGCCCTTGCTTGTCAGCTTATGAAGTATGGGCAACATGCAGCCCAAGACATACTGATTAAATTTACAAGAGCATCCAGAGAACTGGCTTTCATTTTAAAGAGAAATTTAGCAATCTCAACTACAACAACTGTAACTTGACTCTTACAGGAATAGCTGGTGAGGTAATTGTTTGGCTTGTGACAGCTTAGCTCTGATGCATGAAGGTCACCACAATATGTTTATTAACTATCAGGTGATCTTCGGCTGCATCAGAAGCTCATTAGTTAAGAAAACTTGCATCAGCTTCCAAGAAATTAGTGTTCAGTTCACAGAACTGCTTTTGAGCAGAAAATAATTGGTTTGGGAAATCCCTTTCCCTCTTTTCTCAGAAATGAGCACAGAAGAAAACATTCTATTGGAATATGGGAGAGCTATAAGCATGAACATTTTCCATCTGGATACAGGAAATTATTAATGTTGAGCATGCTACTTATTTTCCACAGACGCTGTATAACCCTGCCTGAGCTATAGTTTCAGAGATGTATTTCAAATGAGATGTTACAGATTCGTCTTGCTCTACAATCCCTTAACAACAACCAGTGATGTTTTATTTACTTGGTGCTTTCCGCCAGTCGTAAGGAGCACCTCTAATGTCGTCATCCCGTCGATAGCCCAAGTTTACCAGATACTGCACTAGCGTATAGAAATAGGTGCCTGTGGATGAAAGAATAAAATTAACAGAAACCAGCAAGACACACCAGCACAGCACTTTGTGCAGAATAATCCTAGAATTTTAGGACTTTTTTTAGCCTGCTCCCACAACGTGGCACTGAAGCAGAGGAACCAGCTCACAAGCTTAGCATGCTTCAAATAACATGGCAAACAAAAAGAGTGGTTAACATTGAGTTAGCGGTTAATGGGAATTAAGCAGACTTCAGTGTAGTCCACAGATTATGCAGTGCTGATTATCAGCATTAACACTTCAACAGTTAAGAAACAAAAACATTTTCAGACATATTTTGGACTATAAATAATCACTAATTAGACAGCAGAAGCATTTAAATGTTGCACTAATTATAGTTTTAAAAAAGCATTATATTATATGCCTGCCAAGAGGCATGAATATTACAATGGGGAGTTGCTGCCAGTTGGAGTAGACAATTTTGAACTAGATGGTCCAACAGTATAAGGCAGATTCACTTCTTCACACACCATCGCCGCTGTTTTAAAAAGCTGCCATTAGATGACAGCCCACAAACTCCATGCCCAGACTGGACATCTGGTGTATGTAACACATTTTTTAGATCCAGGTGGGCAGCTGTTTTGGTCTGAAGTAGTGGAACAAATTTTGAGTCCAGTAACACGCCAAACCTCCTTGTGAGCTATGGAGTCTTGTGAGCAAAAATTCTACTTTGTGAGCTACTGGCATTAAAGTTGTGAGCCAGCAATTTGACTACTGCGTAAATTAGTTCTCTACAGCCATCCTTCCAGAGCTAAGACAAAAATGTGTGAGCTGGAGGCTAAAAACTGTGAGCTAGCTCACACTAACTCAGCTTAGAGGAAACACTGGTAGCACCTTTAAGACGAACAAAGATTTATTCAAGGTATGAGCTTTCATGTGTATGCACACTTCTTCAGATACCTTGTCAAAGGTAATAAACTGATTCTGTTATGCACCATTTGTTTCCTCTCAAGCATGGAGTTAATTAACAACATCCTTTTCCCAACAACATCCTTGAAAATTAAGGATACTTTTACACATCTATTTTGACATATTTATTGCCTCCCTGTTTCCCCGCCCCCCAATAAATCCAAACAAATAGTGACCATATGAACTTAAGCTTGTTATTGCTGTTTAGTCTTTGTATATGTAAAAACATCTTCATTAAGTTGCATGCTAATTTACTGTTCACCTATGTAGACGCATCTGCCTATATATCTGAACAGCTTCCATTTCAATGTATCTGAAGTGTGAGTGCACACGAAAGCTCATACCTTAAATAAACCTTTGTTGGTCTGAAAGGTGCTACTGGACTCAAAATTTGTTCCACATATTCTTTAGGTCTGTGCAAGCCATGTGCTTTGTAAAAGCAAAAAACCTGAAAGTCCAAAGCCTTTTTTCTTGTCATTCAAACTCCCTCATTTTCAAGCCCCAAAGGTGCTACTGGACTCAAAATTTGTTCCACATATTCTTTAGGTCTGTGCAAGCCATGTGCTTTGTAAAAGCAAAAAACCTGAAAGTCCAAAGCCTTTTTTCTTGTCATTCAAAATCTGAACTCCCTCATTTTCAAGCCCGCATTCCAAGAAAGTGATCTTGTGGTCCTGTCACCTTTTAATGTCTTCCCTTTGCTAACCTGACATACAGAGTTTCTTGATTTCAGCTTGTCTGTCAAGCTCCAAACTTTTAGCTTCATCCTGTTCCATGTGACAACTTTGGAGCTGCTCAGTTCTGAGACCTTTTAAACACGGCAATTAAAAGCTATCCTTTTTGCGACAATACGTGGTTCAATGAAAAAGCTTTAAACAAAAGAAACCTACAACACTGCAACAAAATAGGATTTTCTTGGAGAGAAACCTATCTATGAAATGTTTAAAGAAAGCAAAGCAATGACCGCTCCCATATTGACAAAGATCAGGAGAGGGGGAAACATCACACCACAAAAGAAAACTGAACAGGTAGCTCCACCCACGGAAACGTCTTTGGACAGCGCTGGCTCTTCGACTTTGAAACGGAGATGAGCACCGCAACCCTAGAGTCGGATTCGACTGGCTTTCGAGCAAGGGATGTTTTATGTTATCAGCTATAAAGGTACATGGCCGCATGGAACGCAGGCAGTTCAAGAAAAAGGACTGTTAGCTCACTAACTGGTCAGGGGCCCATGTAGTCAGAGGAACAAGTCCCAAGTCTTCCATCCTGACTCTTGTTAAGTCAAGGTGAGACAAGAAGGAGAATGGAAGCTGCCACAGCAAAGCATTGCTGACCAGATGGAAAGATGGGGGAAGAACATGGACAGGTTTTATGCTTGAGCCCTACATGATTGAAGACTGGCTTTATTATCCCAAACTTCTGTTTTCACCTTCAAATTCAACATGACCTAACTCAGGACTTTAAATTTTTTAAAAAGGAACCTACAGGGCTTTTGCATTCAAGGATTTTTTGGGGAAAGAAGTCCTTTTTGCTTATTTGCATTGTGCACACATATCCAGGACATTTTTTGTCACTGGTCTAAAGCCCTAAATGGGGTCTGACTGAGCATGAATACCTACCAACACTTCTTTTACTTGGGTCAAGGAATTCCAAGGGGAAAGTTTGCCCAAATCCAGGGACTTTGACATCTACCCCATCAGGTGGTCCAGTAGTGCCACTTGTTCGATTGTATAGCAGCCTGGAAAGAGATAAAGACAAAGGTGAACACCGTCATGTCCTACTGTACCCATGCATTTTAGTTAAAAAGTACGCAAAATTTGAACTGCAAACAGACTTAGAACAACAGTTTTCTAGCTCCTTTAGGTCAAGCCACTCAGTAATGGACACCATCCAGTCTGAAGGGCAGATCTGCACTCCATAGAGAAGAGATGAGCTTCTTTTGCTAACGCATCCATAAGTGGGACCTGCATCAAAGCTAGCAAAGAGGTGCTAACAGACAACTTTAAGCAAGATATTTCAACCAAGCTCTTCGAGAAGACATTCAATAGGCTCAAGAAGAATAGCTGCTTAGCCACAAAGCACTATTTGAGAAAGTCAAAGCTAATAGCTGTGGCAGCTTCTTGGGAAGTAACTGACAAGTTCCTTTAGAGCTTCTAGGCAGTCGTCCCTCCTTGCACTCTGTGTAATGTAGTTAACAATAGATGTTCGTCCTAAAATACCTGATGCTCGTCTCAAGTGCCAAGCACTTGGTTTTTGGTCACAAGCTACTGAAGTAATTAATTACTCTGCTTTCTTCTGACAGGTAAGTGAACCAAGTTAAACAGTCACTCATCGACATGGGTTCTGTTGACCTACATCTCCTTTACAACAACAAGAAAGGGACCTTGCTTGTGTCTCCTCCAACGGATACATTGCTCTCAGGAAGAATTCCATGTCCACATGGTAAGCCAATTCATCATTAACTCATAAGCTAGCATTCTGACACACAAAGACAGCAATTAGGTTCTAAAAGGGACAAAAGCAGGTTGAGCAACATGCAGAAATCAGAGCTACTCTTTATGTACTTCAACAGCCATTTAAACCCTAGAGTGCAGCTCTTTTCCTTAAGCAGGTCATGCGTCATGGCTGACCTCCTGACAATTATGAACTCACAAGTCACTGGGTCAATTCAGACATGATGCCAAAGCACAGTTTGTGTTCACCAATGAAAGCCATAGTCTGAGCTTCCCGGAAATACTGGCAAATCATAGTTTAAAGCTTAATGCTGGCTTTTGTTCCCTGTCTGCTTTGTTGCCTGTTTCTATAGTGCAAGTAGCCTCTGAAGGTACAGCAACAGCCTTAGCATGGTTTTGTCAATTAAGGCATTACTGCAAACCATCATGGTTAACGTGATGTCACATGGCAGACTCTGAACAGAGACATTGTTTGGTGCTAAGGTGAGTGAACAGCGACTCTACACCACCACTCTGAGCTTGCAAATAAGGTACTGGATTGTGTAACTCTGGGAAGAGATGAGCATGGTTTAATTTGCCACCCATCCACTAGGTCAACTGCCAGCCCTGCACCCTTTTTAACACAGTGTTCTTTAAACTATGCAAACACCAATGTACAAAGTGTCCTGTTTGAACTTGCTCACCATGTGGCATCATTTATGTAGCAAGGGGCCCTAGCATGAAGAAAGCTGACTCGGGACAGGAGGCTGAATTAAATTATCATCTTGCTACCCTCCCATCCATAGTTCAATGCCAGTGCTTCTGTTGTACAGATGAAGCACAGGTATTAAGTGGTCTGCTTCACACAAGACAAAACATCTTCTATAAAATACGCTTCCACTAATGGACTAGTATGAACCCCACAGGAAATTCATGTTTTGATGAAAGCACATATTTTGTCAAGGATAAATGCAGCAGTAATCATTGTAATCAAGAGTTCCTGCCATGCACAGCATTCCTTATAAATGAGAACCAGCTTGTACAATACTTCTCTTTATGAATTTTTTTTCTGTTATCCACAAATAATGAATCAAAATGGTTAACTCGCTCTT
Organism: Gekko japonicus; assembly: GCF_001447785.1. Lineage (NCBI taxonomy): Eukaryota > Metazoa > Chordata > Lepidosauria > Squamata > Gekkonidae > Gekko > Gekko japonicus. The sequence continues at coordinate 398,712 of NW_015168082.1, read as the reverse complement.
GCATATGGTGCTGGTTCTTGTTAACACTGCTGCATCCTTACCTGATATTATCAATCCAGCAGTCAATGATCACAGGAAGAAGCAGTTCCAAGTTCAACCACAACGTGAAGTAACTGTCTGTCTTCTTGGAGCAGACGTAATGCACCACAGAGGGTTTGTCCAACTTTGCTTCTAGCTGGTTACCCAGATCCCCTGGCACTGAAATGAGAAAGAGGGGAGGAAAGTTACAGCAAGTGCTAAGGCTCTGTCCAAGTATTTTTTGTGTGGTGCATACATCTTGGAATGACTGAGAATATAAACAAATAACATAAAAGATACCACATTTTGTAAAATCGTCAGAAATCCATTGGAAGAAAGCACGCATATTACTGCAAAGTGAGCTGGTATTTACTCAACTTCCAAATGAGTCAGGTGATCTTCAGAGTTACAAGAACCCTTTCATACTTCTAAACCTTGAAATTTTAAGTAATGTGACTACTTTAAAGCAGAGATTGTGTTTGGGGGAGGGGCCGTTATCTCAAGACATGTGAGTTAAGCTGTGTGAAAGTCTTACTCATATGCTAAGCTTTATTTTAATCACGCAAAAATGTTCTTTTTGAAAACTTCCCATTACTGGTTGATCTGAAATGTAGAATCTTTCTTTCTGCAACTTCAAGGTACATTTTGATTAAATTACAACAAAGCACATTTAGATTATTTATTGGCATGTTATTTGCTTTGGTGCAAATTCACTATTGTCCTTTAAGTGGATCTCAGGGGTGCTTTATGTGGACATCTAAAACATTAATCTAAAAAACAAGTTGTTACGCCATATCCAAGGGCTGAAGGAAAGAATGCAGTGTGAAAAGTTAAACCTCATTATCCTGCAATAAAGTTCTGCACTGCTGAATATATTTTCTTGGAAGTAACAGTTCATTAAAGGAACGTAAGTATGTGTAGGCTTGCAAATGAATAACTCAGTACTACGAATGTTTACTTGGACGTAAGGCACACTCCGACCTGGATAGCCCAGGCTAGCCTGATTTCATCAGATTCCAGAAGCTAAGCAGGGTTGGCCCTGGCTAGTTTTTGGATGGGAGACCTCCAAGAAATGCATGTACGTGGCATGGAGGCAGGCAACGGCAAGCCACCTCTGAATGTCTCTTGCCTTGAAAACCCTGCAGGGTCACCTAAATCAGCTGTGACTTGACAGCACTTTTCACCACTACCAAGGATCACTGTGTTCAATGGAGCGCAGTCCGAAGAGTACAGTGAATTATAGGCTTTAAGTAAATTACTGGACCTATAGGAAGATGGCTCCCAACAGCTTCATCTAGATGTGTCTGATGGAAAACATACCCATTTTGAAAGGAGTGTTGCTGTGACCCAGCACAGATCTCCTTTTTTATTCTTCAAATGTTGAGTTCACTGTTCAGTTCAGTTCAGCTCACTGGTTTAACCTACATACCACTTCAAAGTAAAGACAAGCCTGTTTCGATAAAAAGGTCAGTCAAGCGTTCCCAGGGATTTTGTAAAACTGTATCAAATTAGTGATCAGGGCCAGATTGCAGAGCATTTCCATCCTTGTCAGTTAAACAAAGGAATAACGTGATGTAGTACCTTGAACCTGGAAGAAGGTTAAATTTCCCATACAACATTCAGCTGAGGAAGCTGCCGATCCAAAGCACAGGGAAAAAAGGCAAAGCATCACACATTCCACCTCCCATACAATATTAAACACTTTCTTTGGGGCATGGTTACCCTTTCTGCGGTTCAAAGCAAATTTGATTAACATGTAATTCCTCCCCTACCTCCAGTAACGATGTGGTAGAAAATGTCTGCAAGAAGCGTTAAATGTTAAATCAAGTTGGCCTTATGAAAAAGAGAGCCATGAAAACCAGCTTCTGTTCACAGCACAAATGCAACACTGTCCTAAGGACTGGTAATTAAATCAGACCAAATGAAAACATTAATGGTGTTCCACTGATATTCTTTGTGTAAACCATAACAACTGTCCCACCAGCAAATAAAGGAACCTCATCTGCATCGCAGCAATGGTATGGGACTGAGTTCACTTTCTGTAGAATAGCTGTGTCCCAGATTCAGTGGATGAGTGACAGAAAGGCACTAATTAGCTTTTTCTTTTTAATTGTACATGTCATCAAGATCAAAAACAGCAAGAGCACTGCAAGATCCTAAGAAACTGCAATCAAGTTCACCCATCAAATATATTCTTAATTGCACTGTGCAAAAATAACATGCATAATGCATGCAGCCTAAAGGTTGAATATTAAGCCTATACTTATAAAAGACCAAAGTGAAATCCAGAGCGGCAAGGTACGAGTGGCTCACAAGGCTTGGGGTGACAATTACAACATCATTGCCATTACGTAACTGGTTTTGAGCTGAATTACTGTAATAATTATTGTGAATTGACAGTTAATAAGAGATCACTGTTGTCACTGTTACAATGTTATTCTCCTAGCACTTCCGTCAGACCACCATTAGGATTTCTGGATGCATGCAGATGGCATCATAGGGTAGATGATCAAGTTTTGCTACTTTCACTGAGTTGCCTAGAAGGCTTTTTAAGGTTCCTACTGTCTGACAACACGTCCAAAACCAAGTTTGTGTGCTACATTGTAGCTCAGACTAATATATCTAGAAAAGCTGCTGTGAGAAAAGCAGAGTTGCTGTGAGAAAAATGGTAAAGAGGAGAACCACAGAAGCCTCTGGGTCCTCATCAGGGAGAAAGGTGGGATATAGATGAAGTAAGTAAAGGAACTCTTGCACATCTGCCACAGAAGACCAGTATGTTTCATCACATTTCAGAGAACTCAGAAACATGTTAGAGGACACACCCTAGTTGCATTTTTATTGTTACTCCACTTGAAACGCACTTGTGACATGGCACATACCCAATATTCTCTCCTGTACCTGCTCACGGTGTCAGAAACAGGTTGTGCTGAGCAGGCTATCCTTTAGGAAAGATTATTCAGCATTAATCCTATTATGAGAGGACATCAATCTCTTGGATTACCTGCAAAGCACTAAATTAAGCCAGAGAAAGTTGAATGTGCAGGCATCATTTTTCCTGGAATTCTACCAGTACCTTATCACAACCATTCTCCATATTCCTCTCTAAAGTAGCCTTTTCCCTAAATCAACAGGACTGAGTCATGTGCCAAACAGGAGAAATTGAAATTAACACAGACTTGAACAGAGGTTTGGTCTGTACATTTAATCTAGGGTACTTATGACTTAACTCTTCCCTACCTGCCATTCTAAATTTACTTTTTAGGCATGTTGTTTCTTCTATACAGCGATGCTGCAGGTGTTGAACCATCATTAAAAATAGAAACAGCAATGAAGCAAAGTTCGCAGCCACTTCTCTGTTTCATTTTAGGGTGAAAACAGTATATTTTACATCTCAAGGAGAAACATTTTTATTACATTCCACATAAAGATCCCAACCCATTTCACACACTGCTTAGTTTGGGGATCTGGAAAACCATCTTCTCTAAAGACATTTCTCACGGAGGGAACGTCCTTAGAAAATGCTGCTTTACAGATCCCCTGGCAAAGCAGTGTGTGAAACAGACAGGGATCCTTGTGTGGAATGTAATTTAAAAAATTCCTACTGCAGCATCATTTTTGTTCATCTGCTTTGACTCTGTACTGTTGCAGCCTTCCACTTTTTTTTTTTGTAAAGTCATATTTATTCAGTTTTTGAATACATTTCATCATGCATACAAGTTCTACTTCTAGATATAACAACTTACAGAGTCCCACAACATCGGATTTGACATTTTAACTTTTCTTTAACCATTTATAAAACGTTCCCCACCTATTAAAGAATATCGTTGTATCTTTATATTGTAATATTGTGGTCAGTTTATCAATTTCAATCGTTTCTTGTATTTTAGAAATTAGTTCTTTTTTCGACGGTATTCCCCCTTGTTTCCAATTCTTGGCAAATAGGATACGTGCTGCTGTGATTATATATCCCAAAACATATTTTTGCTCCTTTGTATATTTCTCTGGTATCACATTTAACAAAAAGAATTCTGGAGCATATGGTGTTTCTATTTCCTTCCACTTTTTCATCAAATGATTCTGGCCTGTTGTCATCTATGCTATTCTGCCCTCCAGTAGATGAGTCTCTGAACATGGACCCAACACAGCAAGATTTGTTCCTTCTACCCCATATACATACATACATAATGTATGTACATATACTCCCAGTGATTAGCCTCATGCACACACAACCCTGCATCACAAAGAGAACCACAAGAAAAACATATAGTTCACTAGGCATTTTCTAAAAGGAAGAACTGGATGATTAAGAGAGGGTTTATTAAATTCAAATGAGAGATTTAAACCTTATCATTTTGTCTATTTTCCCAGCAAAAGCTGTAGGTCAGATCAGCATTACAAGAGTAACACACTAAAGCAAAGCACTTCAATATTTGATAAAACGTTTAAGAATGCAACACAAGTAGCAACTCTAACCAAATGTTTGAACTTGTTTGCTAAATATGCAGGGACCCTTTTGTTGCTCCTTACCTCCTTGAAACAGGAATGCTGAAAAGACCGCAACTATATTTAGAATAATCTTTCATGGCTAGCCAGTTTCTGGGGTACACCTGTTACAAGCCGCTAATTTTGTCCGCTGCCTCAGTGCCAAAAGGAAACAAATATCTACTGGACTCAACATTCTGTTCCCCATATACAAGAAACAACAAGTCGGTCTGAAACAACTTAAAACACTTATTGTAGCGTAAACTGGCATGGACCAGAGCTGCTTTGTTAGATGCAAGACAGGCCTCTGATTGAGGAAACCCTCGCCAACAGAAGCTGATGCCATAATATACTTCTTAGGATTTACAGTACACAGGACTCACGGCTTATGCTACTGCTTCTCAAGTATTTGTATATCTGATTTATACCACAGCAGTAAGTATTCAACAATTAATGCTGGAATCAGCCCTAACACTAAAACAGGGATGGTTGAAATGCTAGCAACTGTCAGGATAAATTACATTTTGAAGGCATGTGAAAGGGAATTTAGATACATTAAGATTTCTACAGAATCCAAACAAAATAACACTGGTATTATAAGAATGGATTTACCACTAGTCTAAGTACATTTAGCATGTGATCAAAATTTCAATGGAATTAGGAGGACATTTTCCCATAAGATGCTTAGGAGTGCTATACTTTTGCTATACTTTTGAACCAAAAGGCCTTAAGTGGTGCTTCCCGGAATCAAATATGTTGAATGTGTTCTCTTTATAATGACCACATTTGGGGTGAATCCAAGAGTGAGGGATTAAGCAAAATTCATTTACCATCCTTGCCTCACATCTTCAGAATATAAATGGCTCCTCTTGGTTACTCCATTAAAAAGGATGCTTCTCAGTCCAAACTAGGAAGTTACAAGAGACGAGACCCGCGATACTCGCGGGGGGAGGGGAGTATTTCCTACAGCTCCCAGCCTGCAGAAGCGGCATCAGGTGAGCCCATCCTTCTCCCTCCCTCTACTTTCTCCTTCCCTCCTCCCTCCCCTTACTTACTTCCCCGCCCTTGCCTGGCCCCGAAACTCGCGGGGGGGGGGGAGCTCCACACTGAGCAAGCAGAGGAGGAAGCAGCAGGAGCAGGTAAAAGGAAACTGAAGCACAAAATAGGAACACCATTCCTTTGGTTCATGATTCATTCATGATACTCTTTAATAGAGATCAACTTTCACACTGTTTTCTAAGGAACTCTGGCTTGCTTAGAGACTGCTGAGGCTTCTCAAGAAAGATGAGTAATTGAAGACAGACCTGTTAGAAAGGCAGCCTACCCAACTGACCCTCTGTGGCAATGCACAGCCATGTAGGTGTGTTGGAAAAATTACACAAGTCCAGTAGCGACTTGAAAACTAGACATTTATTTTGGCAAAAGCTTTTGAGAGTCAGAGCTCACTTCCTCAGATGCACAGAAATTTACATCTATATGAGGCTTGGTTAAATATCCAACAGGGCAGGGAGACGTTATAAAGAGAGGCTGGGGTAAAAC
>NW_015168082.1:380429-392272 GCF_001447785.1 Gekko japonicus | reverse complement strand
CTGCCAGCCACCGGCCCTCGCCAGTCTCTCCCCCCCTTTGCCTCCAAAGTGAGGCTTGCGGCTTGCAGCCACCAGGCCTCACTGGTCTCTCTTCCCGCCCCCCGGCTTTGAAGCAAGGCCCGCATGGCTTGCAGCCACCGGGCCTCGCCAGTCTCTACCCCCCCGGCCGGCCAAGCCTTCTCCCGCCCTCCCATCCCCTGTGGCGGCAGTGGTGAGGCAGTTTGCAGAATGAATCCCCTCTTTTGGGGGGATTTAAATATCCCCCTATATTTTTCTCAGATTTTTGTGCACACCTGGGGACTGCCCCAAGTGTGCAGGAAAATCTGCCTGCCCCCCAGGTGCCCCCGATGTGCGGATTTAGATATCCGCACGCAGGGGGCACCTTTCGCTATTAGTATATAGATTTTGTTTTTGTTTCCTGGGGTATACAAAGACTCACCCATATACTAACATACAAGCACACTATCAAGGCTGGATATTAAAGTTCCATCAGCAGAAATTTTATAATCCATGCATTTCAAATTGCTGAGAAGTATTAACTTTCTCTTCCTAAGGGAGAAGCTAGTAACCGAATCATAGAGTTGAAAAGGGCCATACAGACCATCTAGTCCAACCCCCTACCCAATGCAGGACCAGCCTAAAGTATCATTGACAAAGATTCGTCCAGCCTCTTCTTGAAAGCTGTCAGTGAAGGGGAGCTAACTGAATAAAACTGAGTGTCAGGAAAACAGTATCTTTACAAAATGTCAGAGGAGGTTGGACCACCCCACTTGTGCTTTATAGGCATTTCCAAATCCAATCATGGTACCAAAAGCCAACTCAAGCTTTTTACTGTAGCCATTAGTAACAAACATTCAATAATCAGAACATAATCCAGTGAACCAACTCTGACCCCAAAGAAAATGGCCATGTCAAAGGTGAACTCTGTGGTATTATACCCCACTTAAGTCCCTCCCCTTCCCATACTCCGCTCTCCCTAGAATCCACAACCAAAACCTCCAGGTATTTCCCAATTCAAGGCTAGCAACCCTAATTTAATTAAAGCCCAGTTAGGAAGGAAAAAATGGAAGGAAAATAGCAGATATACACTAGTCTTTTTAAAAGACACTGACATGTAGGTTGCCTTTAGTAAGTACATATTTAAGAGGTTTGCACTAGTATATTATCCTTGATGTCAGTCTATTTGGTTACCCAACAGCAAGGTGTATATGATGAGTATGAACATAAACTCTAAGCTGAAAACAGCAATTATTTTAACAAAATTTTTCAAGTTACAGTAACTTTCTCCTTCACTAACAGCTACAGGTCAGATAATCTCCACAGATCAACCTCAAATATTCTATAGACACTCTTCCATAAAAGTTTTAATTTTGCCAGCTCCACAGACTTTAGCACAGAAGTCTGGTATGCAAGATTCTCCTAAAGGTTCTGCATAAAAAGTATACAAGAGCTCTCAGAAATATGAAGTGCTGACTTGTCAAAGCTTTTCTGCTCTTTCAACTGAAAAGACCTTATATGTGTGTGTGTTTGTGCATGCCATCCTCTTATTACTGGACAAAAATTAAAAGCAATGTGTTCTCAACATGCATGTTCCACATGCAGCTTAAGGCAACAAGGCAGCATACCACATAGTTTAGATCCTACCTACCCATATCTGTCAGTTTCATTTCATTAAGTTATGTACAATGAGACCAGATTAAAGACTTCTACAGAAGAAACTAGTTTTGCTATGCCTGCAAGTCGCAGTCTATGATTTTCATCAAGTGAGCTCATAACACCAGTTTAGCTTATGCAAACAGTTTGAAGCTCCTTTACAAGGCTCAATTAGAACTGGCAATGTTGTAAACGGACCTTGATGCAAGAATCCAGTATTTAACCATGGACAGCCCAGGACAGCCTGATTTCATCAGATCTCGGAAACTAAGCAGGTTTGGCCCTGGCTAGTATTTGGATGGGAGACCTCCAAGAAATACCAGGTTTGTGATGTAGGGTCAGGCAATGGCAAACCACCTCTGAGTGTCTCTTGCCTTGAAAACCCTACTGGGTTGCCATAAATCAGCTGTGACTTGACGGCACTTTCCATCACCACCAAAAAGGGCACAAGCTCTTTCAAAAAAGAATATTTCAGAAGTGCACCTGGGACTTCCTGGAATCCACAGTACTAAAGACATAAAAGGAAACTGAAGCACAAAATAGGAACATCATTCCTTTGGTTCATGATTCATTCATGATACTCTTTAATAGAGATCAACTTTCACACTGTTTTCTAAGGAACTCTGGCTTGCTTAGAGACTGCTGAGGCTTCTCAAGAAAGATGAGTAATTGAAGACAGACCTGTTAGAAAGGCAGCCTACCCAACTGACCCTCTGTGACAATGCACAGCCATGTAGGTGTGTTGGAAAAATTACACAAGTCCAGTAGCGACTTGAAAACTAGACATTTATTTTGGCAAAAGCTTTTGAGAGTCAGAGCTCACTTCCTCAGATGCACAGAAATTTACACCCATCAGGCTGGGTTCAATACTCAAAAGAAGGGATGGGGAAGATGTTAGAAAGGAAAGTTGCTGACCCAATCAAAGGAGCAATCAGTTCATTTAAGAGTAGGCATGAGACACTTTGTGCCTACAACACCAGAATGAACACTATATCTAACGCAGGAAGAAATGAGATAGTGGAACAAACAAACTATAAGGGGTAGAGTATGTCATGTATTTGCACCTATAGTGAGCTATCCTTGAGTCCAGCAACATCTAATGACCAACAAGATTCCCAGTCTCCAAAGCTTATGTCCTGAAAGTCTTGCTGACCTTTAAGGTGCCACTGGACTTCAGTCTTGCTCTTCCACTGCAGCCCAACATGGCTGGTAGAAAACCAATGTCTCATAAGTCCTGGGGAGAGTGCTGGGTGCATTCTAGATTACAGTCTTTCTTTGGGCCAACAGGTAAATTTCAACAGGATTAGCCAATATGCCTCATAAACTTAGTGTGAATCCTAAATACGTTCTTGCGTCTTCAGAAATATGCAGACCTTCCTTGAGGGGCAAGTAGTTGAGGCTAGGAAAGCCTTAAAAAGCCACTGTTGTAGGAAACTACTGCACAACTCCAAAGAGATGTCTGACCACCCAACAAAAGCACAACAGCAAGGACAGAGGGAAAAAATCACAGTAAAGTTTTCACCATGGCTGAAGTACAGTCTGACCCATCCATGTACTTTGCACAGGGTGAAGTTAGGTAGGTTATGGTTTCTCACCAGCATCACCACACCAAATGCAGATGTGATCCACTGACTCGTATGAGGCAGAGAAAAGGTTCTACAGCTGAGAAAAGCATTAGTGGTAGCAAGACAGCTTCTGCCCAGTTACACACATGCATACTAAAAAAAACCAATGAGATTAATAAATGTGTTATGGCCACGCCTGCAGCCCGGAGGCAGGCAATAAAGAGGCAGGCAATCATCATAATCAGCGTCTAGGAGAGGCATGATCCTTTCCCCACATAGCACCAGCCCCAATGGCCAGTTTGAGAGTCACTGAAGCTGCTTCAAAGAAACAGACAGAATGGACTGAGCACATCATGGACAACTTCTTATTGCTGTTAAGTCAGAAATGTGATTCCAGCTATTCAAGGACTTGGTGAAGGCCAATAACTAATCACAGTGGTCACAAGCTAGGTACTTGACATCAGGTTGAGGACCGGTTACTTTTTGTCTATCCCAGTCTTTTGAAATTCAAAGACTTAAGCTTCAGAGTAACTTTTGAAAACATCATTTACTAATTCTTGTTCTGCACTGACCTGGATGGCCCAGGCTAGCCCAATTTCATCAGATCATCCTGCCCTACACCTGCTCCTGAGAGCTTTATGCCTCTTAAGGCATTAACAAGTGGTTTCTGTCCATTTGCAACAGCAACAGGAGGAAGCTACTGCACAAGAAAGCTGCTACCCTCATGGTCAAGGGACCTTCAAATGATTTTGTTTCTTTTAAATCTTCATATAAACAATACATTTTAATAGATACAACTGCCACAAGCTAGTTCACAGTTTCACAACACCATTATAGCCCCACAAGGAGCATCTGCTTAGTATATGAGTGCAACCTAACTTCATTAACAAGAATGAAGTCTGACCCTGAATCAGCAGACACTCTACTGATTACCTGATCTCTGAAGAGCTAGATTAGATGTCAAAGTCTGGACTCTGGAAAACAAACAAGAAGGGAGAGTTTAGCCTTGCTCATCTTCAAAAAGAAGTTGATAGGCAAATTGTCTGCAGCTCCATAAAGTCAGCAAGTATATTATTATCTTATTAAAATTCATCAGCCACCTCGGTATGTTGCCCTTACGACCCAAAGCCTGATTTGCTGACAAGGTTAGTTAACAATCTTTCCCCCAAAATGTCACAGAACTACTGTTTTTATTCTGTTTTGTCAATTGGGTAGTGTACACTTGGACAATTAATGCTACAACTTTGTGAAGTGTCATGTATACCAGTACAAAACAAAAACACACAAACACTTTTCCATCATTCTTCTGAACAGCCTTCAAGGCATACACTAGAATCTGTTACCCTAAATTCAAAATAATTTTAAACACTTTGAAAACTTAATGGATTCAAAAATCTCTACTTATCTAATATGCAGGGGTACAGATTTTTGCATGGAAAGATTCAAAGTTTGCTAGTAAAAAAATCCAAATACTGAATTAAGCAAAGTATGTGTTTATACATGTGTGTATTTCTCCACATATAAAGCAATAATCTGGATTTCTGATCACTTGAAACACTTCTGATGAAGACATTACATATGCCTACATCTTTTTTAGAGCTCAGGAAGTATAAAAGGTTTTTCCAGCTTCTGCTCTTTGAATGCATGCCTTCATAACTTTTACTTTTCCCAAAACAAAGGACAGAAATATGGTATGGTATCAAATAAAACAGGCTGAACTATCTAGCATACATAATAAAAGGTAAAGGTAAAGGTTTCCAACCAAAGAGCCATGTGGCCATGTGGCCAGCATGACTAAACACCAAGGCGCACGAAACGCTGTTACCTTCCCACCAAAGCAGTACCTATTTATCTACTCACAATTTCTTGCTTTCATAATGCCAGGCTGGCAGGAGCTTGGGCCAGAGACGGGAGCTCATTCTGTCACACAGCACTAGGGTCTCAAAACTGCCGAACTATAGACCTTCCGGTCTGCAGCTCAGCATCTTAAACTCTAAGCCACTGTGGCATACATTAATACAGGACATACATAATATTGCTCTGTAAATGCTCTGTAAAAAAATTTTAAGTCCTAAAATGGGGTTATCATTGACTTCTGACGTCCTTTTACTATTTTTTTGTTGTTCAGTCGCACAGTCGAGTCCGACTCTTCGCGACCCCATGGACCAGATCACGCCAGGCTTTCTGGTCTTCCGCCGTCCTCTGAAGTTTGCTCAACTTCATGTTCGTTGCCTCTATGACACTGTCTAACCATCTCATCCTTTGCCGTCCCCGTCTTCTTTGACCTTCAATCTTTCCCATAAATAAATCCTATTTAGATCTCCACTATGAAGCCATCACATACCTGTTACTTTTGGTCACATTCATGGCCTTGGAAATAAGGGCCAAACTGGGCAAAACAGCTGAATCACAACTAGCTCTTCTACAGGTTTTTTCCCCAAAAAACATTTAAAAGCAGCCAGGTGACATTTCTAAACTGAATAGGGGAAATGGCATTGAGTGAGATGTTGCTTCATCCCCAGCCACCTTTCACCACCTCCCTAATTTAAATCTCCTTCTCAAACTACTAGCCTGGTTGGGGTGGGGGGATACCGGTACTGTTGATGTGCCCATATCAGTGATTCCCAACCTTTTGGGTATAGCGCCCCACAAATTCAAATTTAGTTAGTACAGCTGCCCATTTTTAAAAGCAGAGCATGCACAAATCAATAAAACTGCAAAAGCCTGGGACCCACTTCCACAGGCCTCGTGACCCACAGGTTGGGAAACGCTGACCTATACAACACACACCTTGGGCCAGGACTAACAGCAGCATGGGGGGCAATTCAGATCCAGGAAACCACACAGAGGAAACAGATTTGAATCCCCTTTCTTCAGAACCATCTCCCCAATTAAAGTATTAGCTCCACTCAGCAGCTTCAAAGTTTTAAAAACATCAGTGAACCTGCCATTGGTCTCTGGTCTTTTTTAGTCCACCCCCAAGAAATCCACAGAAACAACTAGCCTGCCCACACACACCCCTTTGCACAGCTTCTTGCTTGCTTGCTCACACCCCAAGGTGATTTCCGTTTGCCACAACAAAATGGCTATTTACAAGGCTGAATGCACAAATAATGGGAAACACCCAGCAGTGAAGGACTTGCAACCGATTTGGGTAATGTGTAAAGCATCATTTGACTTTCCAAATATGGTGCCAAGAATGCTCCAAGTTAGCAACAAAACATTAATCAATCACAAGTCCTCACTGCCAATATCATGCTAACTGTGACATTTGTGTACCAGGACGAAACCAAGCCTGCAAGCAGCAGCATCAGATCTAGAGATTATTACCACCACCAATCTACTAGCCAAGACATGCAGCATCCAGGTCTTTCCACAAGCATTACTAGGCATGATCCTCAATATGATCCGTCTAAGATCTTTATAGGCCAAGGTAAGAAAGCCCAGGACTCGCCTGACCAACACAACTCAAAACCACTCTTATCAGCTAGGATATTCCACACAAATCCTTCTGTCTCTTCAGGTTCCATCAGCTATGGCTGGCACAGCAAGGAACTGATGAGTAAAACCTTGCCAACAGACTACCTATTATTTGGTCATGTAAACCATGAGGCCAAGAATGTCACTGCATAGCTAGCTGGCTTCTTACTTTTTCTATTTCATGAGGCTGTCATTTGTTTGTAGGGGCTAACAAACTAGGGCAGAGCAAAGCTTTTCCTCATAGACTGACAGACATCTTAGCACAGAACTGGCCTGCCTTCTGCTCAGCACAACTGCCTTTAATAGCTGTTACTGTTAACAGTCAGCTGACTTCCCCAAGACTCTTGCTCTATCCCCCATTCCCATCACATAAGCTACCCAATAATTCCTATGTCTTGCCAACCTTTGAGAGCTTCTTCTAAACCCACTTTCCCAATCCTAACTTCTAATGAACCCCCGGAGCTTTCCCACACCAATTCTATTTCTCATCTACAATCCCTTGCAGCCAGAGACAGAAAGGGCAGGCAACTTGCCTCTTCTGTCCCCACTACATTTTTAGATAACACCTACGAGCACTATGAAAAGGAGTCTGCAAAGATTCACATCCTCACACATCACTCAAAAATACCGGCTTTCCTTTTATACTACTACCCTTCCAGAAGAAATTCTTCTGCATCTTTTCTTCAGAATTCCCTCGCACAAACACCCACTCTCTCCAGACAAGTGTGCGCACGCAATCATATTTCTGACTGAGAGAACCAGTGTGGTGTACAGTTAAGAGTCCTGGACTAGGATCTGGGAGACCCAGGCTCAAACTTCCCACTCTGCCATGGAAGATGCTGGGTGACCTTAGGCCAGTCATGCTCACTCAGCCCAACACAATATTGGAAAGTGCCATCAAAGTGTAGCTGATTTATGGCAACCCCATAGGGTTTTCAAGGCAAGAGACAATCCGAGGTGGTTTGCTGTTGCCTGCCTCTGCATTACGACCCTGGACTTCTTCGATGGTCTCCCATCCAAATACTAACCAGGGCTGACCCTGCTTAACATCTAAGATCTGATGAGATCTAGCTAGCCTGACCATCCATGTCCAGGGCCAGCCTAACATACACCACAGGATTGTTGTGAGGATAAAATGGAGGAGAGGAGAATGATGTAAGTCACTTAGCATCCCCATTGGGGAGAAAGGCAAAATATAAAGCAAAACAAAACTAAATATTCTCAGGGCAATGTATGTGGTTCTCTTCCATTCACCCTAACAATTATAAGGGCTGCAGAGTGGCTTGCATCTACCTTTTCCAAGTCCTGCTTGTCCAGTATACTAAACACTACACACTTGCAACTCTACACAACAATCCCATCAGCATATTAGTACTCAGGAGTGACTACTACTCATCCAAATCACTAACAGGAACCAGAACCCTGCAGTCTGCTCTCAAGCATGTATTTGTTGGTGGAGAAATCAAGGCTTTTTAACCACCCTGTATGAGTGCTTAAAAACTGTGTTAGAAAATCTATCTTTACTGCCCTTCATAATCTTTATAACTGTATTGCATTTCATAGAAGTCAATTTGGGGATCCTTTTGTATCTGAAAGATGAGAAAACAATACCCATCCTTAATCCATTAAGTCTCATCTTTGATATACATCCCAGCCAGGCAAGCTATTCAGTCTAAACACCACATCTGCAAGACAACATGAGTAGGACATAAAAGACGTACTAATTGCAGTTTTCTAATCCATACCACAGTACCTTTACAGCTAAATGCAAAGATGGAAAACAGGTTGCTATAAGAGTCATTACAGCCCCTTAATCATCCCACAAAACCAGTTTTCAAAGTTGGTTATGGCCTACAAACCACCACCACAATATATTGTTTCCACATAACATCCTTTTGTCACTCCTCTAAATATATAACTTTGGTTTCCCCTCAAGAACGAACTTCTGGAAAATAACTGCATTATATTGACTGTGGAACACACAAATTTATGTCTTACAAGAACTTGTAAAGAATAAACTCCCCCCATTTCCACACATTCTGAAATGGTGCATTCCTGTAACTGTTTCTGGTCCAACAGGCTATGAGCAAAGCTAGACACAACACCAGAGAACTTGTGAATGGATGCTCCACAGGTTTCTAAAGGAGTGAAGAGTGGCTGCGTCTCTCCCAATTCAGACAAGACCACAGCAAGGCCTGGGGGTTTCTGGATACTGTCAGACAACACAGGACTGACCTTGCTAGACCAAAAACCTAACTCAACAGAAGACAGATGTGTGAACATGCACTAGACTCAGGCAAACATGCAATGCTACATTACCAGAGCCAGCAGAACAGCAGTTAGAATGCCAGACTAGCATCTGGACGACTCAGGTTCAAATCCCCATTCTACCAAGGAAGCTTGCTGGGTGACCTTGAACCCGGCACACACTTGTGAGTCTAACCTACCTCACTGTGTTCTAGCTGAGAATTTAAACTGGAGAAGAGAAGAACAAGAGGCATAAGTCACCTTTGGTCCACACTGGGGAGAAAAGCAAGGCAGATACCTAACTAAATAAGGAGGCTTCTCGTGTCTAACTCAAGAATCTAACTCAAAGCATGGCCATGAGACAGCCAACCTGCTGTAGCCATTACACTGTCAAACAAGGAGCTGGGAGGCCCAGGTTCAAATCCCCGCTTTCACCATGGAAACTTAATGGGTGACTTTCAGCCAGTCACCCACTGTCAGCCTAACCTACCACACAGGCTTGTTGTGAAAATATAAATAATGCAGGAGAAGAGACCAATGTTGTATCTTGTGAAAATATAATGCAGGAGAAGAGACCAATGTTGTACGCAGCTCTGAGTCCCCATTACGAGGAAAAAAGCAAAGTATAAAGAAGCAAATAAATAAATGGGGAAACGTGACCGGGCTCCAGCAAACACGCAGTACTACATTACGCGCCCCTATCAGAACCCAATGGCGCTTGCTTCCGAGTAAACAGCCCCCCACCTGCTGCAATTCTCCGTTTGGGACAGGAAGGCGCCCACACGTTCCCCTCCCTCCATTTAAGAAACAGTCCACGACGCACGGAAGCGGCCTGGACATCCCCCTCCCCTTCCTCTACGGGCATCCTTACCCAGCAAGACTGGGGGCCCCGGGGCCCTTCCCCCACCGCCCGGCCGCGGGTGTCGCAGACAGGAGCCGCGAGGCGAGCACAGCAACAGAAAAAGAAGGCCGGCCACGAAGAGACCGCCCTCCGCCGGGCTCGAGAGCAGCCGTTGCCGCTTCGGCAACATCACCCCCAGCTCGAGCGCCTGCAAGCCACCCACAACAGCACGCCTCGCGGCCGAAGCCTCGCTAAGGCGAAAAGCGACCGGCCGCCAGGGTAGATATATAGGAGGGTGGTGGCCAATCAACGCCTCACCGGCTGCGTCCGAGCCAATGAGAGGGGAGAGGGCGCCCAGCTGCTGCCTACTCCTCCTTTTCCCCCCGCCGGCTTCAGTGTGAGAAAAAGAGTGCGGATACATCGATTGAAAAACAAAACAACACGGGGTAGGGGAACCCGGAGACGTCCACGCGCCCTCCCTCTTTTTTTCCTGTTCTGCCGGCCAAGGAAAACTAATCGCGCATCGACTAGCGGCAGTCCTTCGGCTGCGGTACTATTTGCGAAGCGTTTTCCCCCTTCGCGTCGAGTCTCTTAAAACAACCCCGTAAGGCTGGTCAGCGTTGGTTGGAATAGTAAAATCCTGAGCGGTGGAGCAGGAAGACCCCGCATCGAGTGCCCCGCTCTACCGCTATGAATAAACGAGAGTCTTGTGGCCTTTTAAATACCAACCAAAAAAATCCAGCATAAAATTCTGCCCACTTCCAGAATCAAAGGCAAATATTAGATCTTCACTATGCAGACATTTTATGTAGGTGTATAATTTACAGCCATCATAAACCTTTGTGCACTGGAGCCAGCTTCTTTTGATGCAATAAGGGGATCTCATTGTGCAAATATGTTGAGTAGTAAGCGCGGAAAGAAAGAAAAAATTCCTGCAGGGTCAAGGAACCAAGAAATGCAGGAAGTATAAGGTAAAATGTAATAAATGACTCTGTTGTTTATGTTATTGTTGGCTGATCTAGGGTCACAATAAATTAAGTAAGAATGTAAACCTGAAATCTAGTCAACAAAAATGCAGAGATCATCTGTAAGTGGGTGAGGAACAGGGCCGGCTCCAGGGTTTTTTGTACTCTAAACGAGACCACCTTCTGGTGCCCCCCGTGCGCCCATCAATTATGGGGTTGCCAACCTCCAGGCATGGCCTGGAGAAAAGGAAGTCCAGCTGCTGAGCGTGCGCCACACAGAGAGAGAGAGTGGATCAGACTACCTCGGGAGGTGGTGGATGCTCCTGAATTCCAGGTATTTCCCAACCTAGAGATGGCAACCGTGCACAGAAACTGTGTCCATTCTTTGCTTTGATGTGGAGAGAGCGTGCACGCAGTTGGGCTTGCTGAATGTCTCTAACCCGACCTAACCTTGTGGCCACCACTGCATCCAGTGATGGTGAGTTCCGCAGGTTACTGATGCCGCGGGAGAAGAAGCCCGTTCCAATCCTAATCCACTGCCAGTCAACTGCAGGGGGTGCCTCATCATCTGCCAGTCCTAAGGGGCGGATTCAAACACTGCCACAAAAGATCTCCGCTGTGCATTGCACCTGAATGTCAAGGGCGTAGACTTTCCATTTTTGGGGGAGGGGGGCTGGGGCTGGGCCAGAGGCATTGCTAAGTCATTAAAAGAACTGGGACCCAATGACATCATAGGGAGGAGCTAGTGACATCACAGGCCATGGTCACTATCTATGGAGGTGGACCCATGTGGGATTTAGGGATGGGCTCCCCAGAAATTTAGGGAGGCCTGGGAACCGCCCTAGCAATGTCCCTGGGCTGGGCTAACCTCAGGAACAGTTGCCTTCTTAGCACACTGCTTAGAAACTTAGAAAGCCCCACACATACCCCACACTGGAATAAGAACATACTATCAGGCCATACCACATTGCAATAAAGCCCCTACAACTGTATACAGAAATACTGAGCTTCCCTACCATTTGCCACAACTAGCCCACCACACAACCAGGATCAAGACTTCTAAGTGGACCAACAGACAGGCATACACTCGTT
>NW_015168082.1:366554-380405 GCF_001447785.1 Gekko japonicus | reverse complement strand
TACTTTGCTGAATCACTCTACGTTTCCGAGTACTTTTCAGAAGGAGGCGAATACCTCCAGCCCCAGGGACTTGTATAGGAAGAGTCAAACGTTTGGGACTCACCCATGCACCAGAGGGCCAAGGCAGAAGGAGGCAAGAAGCCTGGGCGAGCTGGGCTCCTCCATGCCTGGCAAAAGATGAGCTGCAGAGGCGAGAGGTGGGCAAGCAGAACAGGCACTCAGCCAGCCGCACAAGCTGCGTGCAAAGAAACTCCCGCTGCCCCAAGCTTCAGGGCTGCCTCGTTAAAGGAGTGCGGAGGCCAGACTCGTAAATGAGAAAAAGCAAGCTCAGGGTTCGTGGGTCGCATTTTGGGCTGTGGAAGAGGAACCGGCTCCATTCCTGGAGTTCTCTCGAGTTCCTGTGCTTTTGGTTTTGCTTTTTGCCAATCCGCCTCCCAAGACTGCTCCAGGTGCTCCTGCCTGAGGACTGCTGGGGCTTCCCGCAGTTCGGCCCCATTATATCCTATGGGCCATTGAAGTCAATGGCGAAAACATAGGGTATATTCTGGGGACTGGAGGGGAGGGGGTTTGAGGGAGAGGCTCCAACATCACAGGGTAGCTGCTGGAGCCTCTCCCCAAGATACCCGCCATGTTTCACGAACATTGAACCAGGGGGTCCAATTCTACGGGCCCCCAAACAGGTTGCCCCCATCCTCTCCATTGTTCTCTATGGTGGGAAAAAAGTATTTTTGGTTTGTTTTGTTTGCTGAAGGTGCATTTTGTAAACATTTGAGTGACAGGCGATCAATCAAGGAACCAAGCTCTATTTTCAGTGCTGACCATGAGAAAACTGGCACTATGGTGAGATGTCTTTATTTAAAATAACAATAAACCTGGCCAGCCTAGCCTAGCCTGATCTTGTCAGATCTTGGAAACTCCATAGGGTAAGATTGGCCTTGGCTAGTATTTGGGTGGGAGACCACCAACAAAGTCCAGGACAGTGACACAGAGGCAGGCAATGGCAAACCAACTCTGAACTTCTGTTACCCTGAAAACCGCACAGGGTCGCCATAAGTCAGTTGCAACTTGAAGGCAACAAGACATAAATTAAGATGTGCAATTTTGGTGCACATTATTTTCCCTTTTTTTAGGGTACTTGTCCTCCTTTTTTGGCCATCTGATATGATACCCCCTGCCCCATTTCAGGACTTCATCAAAAAGAGGTGTTGCTCTATCATTCTGTCAAGGCCTGTTATTTGATCTTTGTTGCAAACAAACATTCTAGAAGAGAAGGCTCTGTGACATGTGACTAGTTTAATCTGCTGTTTGCTGAGTGGCTTTGGGTTTAACTTCTAGCAGATAAACAGTAACCAATTGTGATGCTTCTTAAATCATCCTTCTGGGGAAAGCAGCCGAAACAAATATCTTTTTATCCAGTACCTGAACCCTTTACAGTCACAATGCTGTTAATCAATCCACAAGCTTCTTGCTTTCAAATCTTTTAGTTGTCAAGACCCAACCTTAAACCAGAATTGCACAGCTGGTGTTAGAGATTAAATGTAACACAGGGCCAAAGCAACTGGGGTTGCCAACTTCCCATTGGGAAATTCCTGAGGATGGAGATTTGGGGATAGAGCCTGAGGAGACCAGGGTTTAGGGAGAGGAGGGACCTCACTGGGGTACAATGCCACAGAGCTAGGGTCGCCAAATCTCTCTTACCTTCTCGGCGGGGGATCCCTGGCCATCTCCCGGTGGGCGCGCGCGCGCTCCGCATCTACGTCACCCGGATGTGACGTCACATGCTGGGGCGGGGCCACAGCCATTTGAGGGGAAAACATAGAGTTTTCCCCTCAAATGGCTGTGGCCCCGCCCCAGCGTGTGATGTCACATCCGGGTGACGTGCACGCGGGCGTGGGGTTTCCCCCGGGCCCCGATTTCGCAGGGGCAGAAATCGGGGCTCGAAAGCAGGGGGAAATCCGCCCCCACCCAGGGGCATTTGGCAGCCCTACACAGAGCCCACCCTCCAAAGCAGCCATTTTCTCCAGGGGAACCAATCTCTGTAGTCTGGAGATCAGTTGTAATTTCGGGAGATTAACAGGACCCACCTGGAGGTTGGCAACCCTAAAAGCAACACACTCTGTTATATACTAGACAAATAGTGGTAATTGCAGGTTTCTTTCAAGTATATTTTTTTGGGCTTTTATCCCTTCTTGCCAAGGATCTCGTTGTTGCTTACATAGTTCCCCCTTTTTGTTCCACGACATCCTGTGAGGTAGGGTAGGCTGAGAAAGACTTACTTGGGCCCTGTAGAACATTACTGCTGACAGAAGATATGATCTTC
Source organism: Gekko japonicus (assembly GCF_001447785.1). Taxonomy (NCBI): domain Eukaryota; kingdom Metazoa; phylum Chordata; class Lepidosauria; order Squamata; family Gekkonidae; genus Gekko; species Gekko japonicus. The sequence goes on along the minus strand of NW_015168082.1, from coordinate 378,085 downwards.
CTTGCCACTCCCCTTCAACAGCACTTCCATATGCTCTCCGGCACCCCAGCTGCCAGCAGAAGAAAAAAAATAAAACACCATTAGTGACATAATGACAGTACTCTCTAGAAATTGCTGGAAACTCTATATCACATCCGGATTACATCATTTCCTGGTTTTCCCAGAAGGGAGGTTATAGCATCACTGATCCTTCCCCCCCAATCTCCTGGCAATTTTAGCGGCATTAATCATGCTTGGCTTGGAACCTGCTAACATTTTGTAGAGCTTCCCAACTTTTCAGGACTGAACTGAGACTCCAGTGGCAGCCATTTTGTGACAGGCTCCAGCCCACTCCCCATGCCAGTCTTTTTGTTGTGGTACTCAGTACCTGTTCTCAACATTCTAAAAATGCCTACAGATTCAACCAGCTTTAGGAACCCCTAGGTCTCAGAATATCAGACTAGGATATGGGAAGCCTAGCTTTGACTCCTAACTGTGGCATGGACCAGTTGGCCTAGCCTACCTCACAGGATTGTTGTGAGGACAAAATGGGGACTCAGAAGGGTATGCTACCCTAAGCTCCTTGGAGAAAGAATGGGATAAAATGTATAGGTGGGAGAGGAGCAAAACTGCTTGGCCACGCCCTTTCAGACTCCATCAATCGCCAACCAATCTGTAGAAGGGCAGGGGGGACAGGCCAAGACCTCTTCCACTGAGCATTAGCAAGAACAACACTTGTATATTGCTGTTTTTGTAAGGGTGCTTTGATTCTTGTTGCCTTCTGCCTTGTAGGTTGGTTTATTCATTTAAATACATTCCACTTTTCCCCCCAATGGGGACCCAAAGTGGCTTTCAACAGTGCTTTCCTCTTCTCCATTTTGATCTTCACAATGACAACCTTGTGATGTAGGTTGGGTTGTGTCACTAGGGTTGCCAAGTCCTCGCTGTATGTAGAGCAGGGTACTCCAGCGCTGTTCTGGGAGTCTGTGTGCACCCACAATGCAACCACATCACCCGGAAGTGACGCAACCACGTCGGGCACGCCGGGGGCAGGGCCACAATCATCCGAGGGAAAACCATAAGAATTTTCCCTCAGATGATCGCGGCACCGTCCCCAACGTGCCCGACGCGACTGCGTCACTTCCGGGTGACGTGCTGATGCTGGGCACATCACGTGCTTTGGGGGTGGGGTTACCCGCCGCCCCCCGGGGGGACTTGGCAAGCCTATGTGTCACCCAACTAGCTTCCACGGCAGAGTGGGGGATTTGAACCTGGGCCTCCCCAATCTTACTCCATTGCACTATGCTGGTTCTCAGAGGGCATGGGACCACTGTTCCCTCTAAGGTGAGTTGGTGTGAGCTAGCTCACAGTTTTTTAGCCTCCGGCTCACATTTTTGTCCTAGCTCAGGAAGGATGGCTCCAGAGCAAACTAATTTATGCAGGAGCCAAATCGCTCACTCACAACTTCCATGCCAGTAGCTCACAAAGTAGAATTTTTGCTCACAAATCTCTACAGCTTAGAGGGAGCATTGCATGGGACTGAAATAAAAAAATAGTAAATGTTGAGTTATTATAGGGAAAGCTATAAGAAAGACATGCAAATCACTTCCAAGAATTAACACAACTCTTTCCCACACTGTCTTTCCCGCACTGTATTTCAATATTAATAATAATAAACAGCCTGAAAAAAAGCATTAAAAACTTTTCAACTGGCCAAACATGTAGGTTGACTTTGTGACGACAAGCCTCCAAATTTTTTTGGTGTTGTTAAATTGCCATCTGACGCCTTATAAAACTGGCATAACTGCTAAAGCTTGTGTAATATGAATCTAGGGAATAGCTTGTGTAATATGAATCTAGTGTAATAGCTTGTGTAATATGAATCTAGGGAAAAAAGGATATAAATCTGGATCCAGAAGACCACGACTCTCAGACTGAGCTCTGACCTTTCTCCAGATGTTTATAGCAGGGCTGACGTCAGCATGCCCAGGGCCCAGGACTTCTGGTGGGGCCTGCTGGTGCTGACCTCCACCCACACACCCCCTTCCATCTGTCTGTAGCTGCACTCTCAACTGCCCAGCATCATTGAGGAAGATCATGTGGGTGGTGTACAGTGGTGGCACTCCTGGGGGTAACAGCAGCAGCACTCCCAGCTGCATAAACAGGACAATTCTGTCAGGGAAAGGATGTACAGGTGGTAAACACCACTTAGCATAGGCGGGGGGGGCTTGCAAGCAGTGTTCTCTCTAAGCTGAGTTAGTGTGAGCTAGCTCACAGTTTTTTAGCCTCCAGCTCACACATTTTTGTCTGAGCTCAGGAAGAATGGCTCCAGAGCAAACTAACTTATGCAGCAGCCAAATCGCTTGCTCACAAGTTTAATGCCAGTAGCTCACAAAGTAGAATTTGTGCTCACAAGACTCCACAGTTTAGAGGGAACATTGCTTGCAAGTGGGCGAAAGATGGACAGGTAGGTGTAGGGATGGAAAGTCTAGGGTTGCCAAGTAGGATTGCCAAGTCTTCTGCCGGAGTGGGGGGCTCCCGGCTGGTGTCTGGTGTGTGCGCACGCGCCGCATGTACGTCACCTGGAAGTGACGTGATTACGACAGGCACACTGGGGGAGGGGCCATGGCCATACGAGGGAAAACCATAGAGTTTTCCCTCGGATTGCTGTGGCCCCGCCCCCAGTGTGCCCAGCATGGTCACGTCACTTCCGGGTGACACGCACGTCGGGGTGGAGTTCCCCCGGGGGCCCGATCCGGCGGCGGCAGGTTACGGGCCTCTGGGGCGGGGTTTCCCCGCCCCCGGGGGGACTTGGGAAGCCTATTGCCAAGTCCATCTTCCGCCCCCAGCGGGGGACTTTAGGGGCGTTCCTGGAGGGGGCAGGGCATCACTGACGTGATGACGTCACGTTGGGGACGTCCGCCCGCGTGCCCAGTCTCCAGAAACGCCACTTTCCTGCACTTAAAGGAGCCAGTATTTCCCTTTTAAGTACACGGAGCCGACGTTTCCCCTTTAAGAGCAAAGAGCCAGCGTTTCCCTTTTAAGTGCAGGAAGCTGGCATTTCCCTGCAAGCCTTATCTCAAGCAGAAATCGGGCTTGGGAGGAAACGTGTGTTCCATGAACTTAAAGGAAAGTGGGTGTTGGGGGCGGGGGCGGCCATCTGGCCTGCGGCGGGTAGAACCCCCCCAAAAAAACGGGGGACCCCTGGCAAACCGGGGGGGGTGGCAACCCTAGGAAAGCCTGAGGGAGGCCCTGGTGGTAGGCAGATAGGGGCCCCTGGGCATGATTTGCAATCAGCCTTTCCAAGAAGCTTACAGGAGGCTGGACATTTGCTTCAAAACACAAGATCCATTGAGTGTAAGAAACGTTTGCTTTAACTTAGAGACACTGTTGTTTTTTTATTGTTGCTTTCCACACTATGATATTTTCATGCTGACGAAGAATTCCATTAAGGGAAATCAAAATGTCACTCCTACACAATCTTGAGTTTAATACTAATATTCCCCATAAAATCTAGCAGGCTTACTCAGAAGTAAAGGAAATAAACACCATTCGGTAACAGACATATTTCTCCATTAAATCCTCCCTACAATACAAAACTTTTAATTTTGTCCTTTGGTTTTACCTTCTGAGCTGTTCTGCTTTGCTATGCTGAATTAATTACTTCCTGTTAACTCAAGATGGCTACAGGAAGTAATTTAGCAGAGAAGTCTTTAAAACTAGAGGAAACAAGGATGATGAAAATGAGACATTTGCCCTGGAAAGCCACAGTACTATTTTGTGTGGAGGCTGGTAGTAGATTTGTACTTTAAATGTGGGCGGGTCCAAATGTCGGGGCTTTTTTTATTTAATTGGAAATGCTGGAATGCAACAGGTTGTCAACTAACCATCCTCCAGGCGGGGCCTAGCATTCTCCCCAGATTACAAATAATCTCTGGACTACAGACTACAGAAATGGGGACTTCAGAGCGTGGACTCTATGGTATACCATAATATCTAGGAGAAATGGAAGTCATAGAATAACATCACAGCTCCACTGATCTCCCCCTCCCCAAATTTTGCCCTTCCCAGGAACCACCCCCAAATCTCCAAGAATTTCCTAAGCCAGAGTCATGCTGTGAAACCAAAGAAGGTAATACCAAAATTGAAAAGTGGTGTTTACCTACAGATTTAAGGACTGTCCTTAACAAGATTTACTTACTTGAACCTGATAGTAGAGAAGGGCATTTGTCAAGGAGGTCAACAGGCTGACACTCTGAGTTTCCAAGGCAAGAGCACACAAGTAACCAGACAGATGTTATTAAAAATATATTTATAAGTTTATTGGAAGAACAGACACATTAATATGATTATAGCCAACAGATTACCAAACGTCACACAGGACACAAAAGCTAGCTTTTATCTACCTAACACTGCTTTGGAACCTTGTTAGGTGGTACCAAATTTACATCCAAATGAAGGCCTCTAATCAACCTAGACTACGATTTCAGCAATTACCAAGCATAGAATCAAGCCTCTGTCCATGAAGTCTCATATACGTGATTAGCCCCTGAAATTCTACTTCTGACCCCTCAAGTCAGGTGATGTTGACATCTAATCCTAACACTTCTCCAGGAGAATTCTCCAGAATCTTCATCACCGCTCCTGGTCTTCCCCCTCCCAACACCAAGAACACGTTCTCATGAGAAGCTCTGGCCGTGGGACTGATAAGGTGCCAGCAGGCTGAATGGCTTAATGAGCAACACCTGCAAAGAAGAACCATGTCTGTTATTATGTACATTAGCCCTTGAGGGGAGGCAAGAATGGTGCTTTGCCTCACAGCATTGCTGAATCATTGCTGAGGAATATTAACATTATACTCAAGGATGTGCAGGGAGGGAAGGCAGCTTGGTACAGCCCGATCTTGTCAGATTTCGGCAGCTAAGCAGGGTCAGCCCAGTTAAGTACTTGGACAGAAGACCACCAAGGAAGACTCCAGAGGAAGGCAATGGCACACCACCTCTGCTTCTCACTTGTCTTGGAAGCCCCTTACTGGGGGTGCCATAAGTCGGCTATGACTTGACAGCACTTTACACCCATGCAAGGCTGTGTGGGACCAGTGTTTCAATTCCATTTATGTAGAATTCTCTACTGAATTTGCACAAGCTTTTCTGGCATACATCTGAACAATGCCACAAGGCTATAATGCTTGCCTGTGGCCTGTTAATCTCCTAACAGATTGCGTTGTGTTTCTGAAAGATAAGCTCCAAACTAAAACACATGCAAGCAACACTTTCTATCTTGATTGGTGGTTAGGAAGCGCATGTGGAAAGGAAGCATGTTCACTCTAGTACAAAGAAAATGTTTCAAAAACCTGCCTAAGTCGCAAAATCAGGACAAACTAAGAGATTTGCCAGGGATGGGGACCAGAGCGTAGACACAGTTGCTAACAAACATGGGCAGCTGCAGCATATTTAAAAAGCACCAGTGACAGACGCCACTTTAGGAGATTGTTGCTCCCCTCTATTGCAGAGCAAGGAGTGCCTCTTCAAAACTGGTGCCTAGTAGGACTAATGAATGCATGGAGGGTGTTTATTCATATGCAGAAATATGCAAATGACACATTTTTTTACACAGCGAGCAACCCAATCCTCCCCAGCATCAAGATGTCATAGATACCAGTGCAATGTTGACATAGCTGGCTAGAATCTTCTTGGCAGAGACAAGAAATGACCCAAAACACCCCACCCCAAGGAAGTGACAGCAGACCAACTGTTCTAAAGCTTATAGAAAGACTGCCAACACCTGTCAGTCACCAAGCAGCGTGTTCATGTCACACCTTGATCAACCAGATAGAGAACCAAGCTGTTAGATCCCACAGAAAAGTAAGTGGAAGTCGTGTTGAGCCAAGAGGAAAGGTGGGCTCGTAGCCACAGTGGTATAAAAAGAGGTGATGCCCCATCAATCATTTGTCATGCCTCTCCAGTCAGCACTAGGGGTTGGTGTAAAATCTGTCACAAGTCTTTCAGGTGTAAATTCTCTATGTAAAAGAGGGAAGGGGTTGAAGCAAAAAGGTGTGAATTCTGTCAGAAATCTTCCAAGGGTGAATCCTCTATGCAGTTGGTTAGAACAGAACTAGCAGTTAGCAGGGCTGAAGAGTCCTTATTTTAAAAGCCTGCAGGAGTGTAAAATCATGTTGGAGTACAGCAGACAGAGATAGAAAGATTAAGGAATGAAGGGGTAAAAATGGTGCTGTAGCAGACTCAGAAGAAAGCAAGAAGACAAACAGAATGGAACAGTGATCCACAATAGTCCTGTAGAACTCTTATTGCTGGGGAAATTATTTTTGACCGAACAAGAGACAAATAATAAAGGATTTAGGCCCAGAAATATGTAAGCACAAATCTTCTTTTGCTAATATATGCTACCCCTCAGGAATCTTATTCAGAGGGGAGGGTTGTGGTGTTTGCTCTGAAGATGGAATGTTGCTGGGAAAGGATTCCTTACAAGTGGGCAGCTCAGGGATCATGCCACTGTTGCTTGATCCTGTTTGTTCACTTAGAAAAGAACCCTACTTACAGCCTGATCCTATGCATTTTATTTATTTTATTTACTTTATTCATAGTCTACCTTTCTCACTGAGACTCAAACAGGATTACACACTGGTCTGTAAGTCAATGCGATCAATCAGATGAGGTATCTAATAAACAATGCAATAAAACTAGGATTACAACAATTTGAAACAGCACAAATCATTACACATGATGTGTCAAACAATACAGGAAATGGTATTAGAGCCAGTTTGGTGTAGTGGTTAAGTGTGCGGACTCTAATCTGGGAGAACTGGGTTTGATTCTCCAGTCCTCCACTTGCAGCTGCTGAGTGACCTTGGGCAAGCCATAGTTCTGTCAGAGTTGTTCTCTCAAGGACAGATCTGGAAAGAGCTCTCTCAGCCCCATCTACCTCACAGGGTGTCTGTTGTGGGGAAGGGAAGGGAAAGGTGTTTGTAAGCCGCTCTGAGACTCTGAAGGGTGGGGTATAAATCCAATCTCTTTTGTTCTTCTCTTCTGTTATAAAGGTAGAAAGCAATGCAGTAAAGGCAAGATAATGCATACAGCAGACAGATAATTCACAATATACAGTGATATAGGCAACAGTACCATTCCTTTGGTAAAAGCTCCTTTCTGAACCATTCTGTTATCATATAGCCCTATTATCTTTATAAAAATGTCCTCTTTAACCGTTCTGTTTTACATAGTTTACTGAATTACGAAAGTGTGGGCATTTTCCTGACTTCCTCAGAAAAGCCATTCCACAAAATGGGAGCCACAACAGAATGTGTATATGTATGGGCAGTTGCTGATCTTACCCATTTGTCAGGTGGCATTAGTAGAACCCTTGAACTAGTGATTTACAGAGACAAGAAGGTTGTATTTCCAGTTTCAGTAACTGGAAGAAAGGCTACTACACACTTTAATTCCACAAACTATGTAAAACAGTTGTTTGGGAGGGTGTTTTATAAAGCTAATATAGCACAGGAATGTAGTCTATGCCACATAGGGTTGCCAGTTTGGTGTAGTGCAGGGGTCCCCAAAACATTGGCATATGGGGGCCACATTAGAGTGCCCAACGCTTAAAGAGGACCGCATCAAAATGTAACAAAATTATTGGTCTACATATTTAGATCAAAAGTAAATATTCACAGGTCAATGAAGAAATGTTAACTTGAATGCAATTCATTTTGGAACACTATTTTACTGTTGAATCCTTTTAACAAGCTACACACACTTACCTAGTCAATGTGATTTTTGTGGCTGTTTTCTGTTAGCCAAGGCATTAATATCCAAGTCAAGGTTTATGACACACACCCTTAAAGTATCATGTAAATGTTCATCTGTAAGTCTTGACCTACACTTGGATTTTACTATTTTCATCTTGGAAAACATTTATTCACAGATGTATGTGGTGCCAAAGACTGTGAACGTGCCTGCAGCAGATTTCTTTAGGTTGATAAATATATCAGGTAGGCCACAACAGAAATCTAACAAACTATTTTCTTTGTAAATGTCTCTGAGATTATCACTGGCTTGCAAATCTGGAAAAAAGTTACTTGCACCTTCTGGTGCCACTTCAAATGGATTCTGAAACATTCTCATTTCCTTTCTGTGCTGATGGCAATCAGTGAATCTGTTCTGGAATTCCACATGCAATAGGTTCAGTGCTTTGATGTGTCTGTCCTTCTCAAATTTTAGTTCATTGCAGCATGAAAAGTTTGAAAAGTTACTTTCATTAACTTGCTTCACAAAAATGTTTAGTTTTGCTTCAAAAGCATTCAGTTCAGAACACGTCACACACAAGCTTTCCTTTTTCCTGCAACCTTAGATTCAGTGTGTTCAGATGCTCTGTGAGATCAGTTAAGAAAGCCAAACCAAAAATCCATCTAGAGTCAGAAAATACTTCTTTTCCTTTATCCTTAAGAAAGACATCAACTTCATGACGAAGAGTGAAAAAATGTTTGAGGACTTTGCCTCTGCTAAGCCACCTGACTTCTGCATGGTACAATCCATCTCTACATTCTGCATCTGTCTCTGAGAGAAGATTTTGACTGACACTGAGTAAGGCCATGATGCCTAATGTAATTAATGCTGGATACAATACACATCACACTTTCCCACTGAAGAATCTTGCTACACAAGGCTTGCTGATGGATAATGCAGTGAAATTGCATGGGAAGCAGAGGTCATTTCAGAGGGGATCGCGGGGGATTGCAGTTCCCCCAGTTGAGGTACGGGGGAGCACATGACGAAGCCCCGCCCCCTGCTTCCGGCCGCCCCGCTTCCAGCCCTCATTCAGCCAGGAGGAGGCAGGAGAAGAGGGAGGGTAAGTTGCTTCCTCCCCGCCTCTCCCCACCCCTGCCTGCCTGGGGCCAGGGAGGGCCTTGGCAGGGCTTCGGCCGGGACCGTTGGGGGCGGGGTGTGTGGCCTTATGACACACTTCCGGTGATGTCAGGGGGTGTGGCATATGCTAATGAGTTATGCTAATGAGTTTCCCTAGCTCTTTTTCTATGAAACGACCCCTGGCTCAAACCATAGAGTTTTGCCCAAAAACTAGAGTGCCACCCCCAACATCGGTAACATGGTGACAACACTTCTGGGTGATGTCATTGCCATGCGCATGCTTTGCGTGCATGGCAGAAGATCCTGGGACAGACCCCAGAGCCTCCCACCTTTGTAGTTTGGAGATCAATTGTGATTCTGGGTGATCTCCAGCCCCCACCTGGCAATCCTAACTTTAACAGACAATTAATGGGGTGTTATTTACCAGGCAATGTTATTGACCTCCATATCTTTCTCCATATTCCATTGCAGTAGGCTCTTGGCTCCTAGTTCAGCTCCAGATTTACTGGAAGTGAGCCAGACTAAGAAGAAAAGTGGTTTACGTGAGAGACCATGGTAAGGAAAGCCAAAGACAGAGAGTCTTTCATTTCCTTCATTGATATGCACTTTTTTGGGGGGGGGTATGTTAAAGACTAAACCCTGCTTTATATGTGCATTGCATTTTATATAGATATTTATACCCCACTTTTCCCTCTGATGGGAACCAAAAGCCGTTTATGACATCATTCTTCCCCCTTTGGTTCCCCCCCCCCTCAGAAACCCAGTGACTGACCCAAGGTCACCAGAGAGCTTCCATGGCAGAGTGGCGATTCAAACCTGGATCTCTGACTCTCAGATCCTCTCCTGCCACCACACGATCCTATAAAGATGGCTGCCTTGTCATATCCCTGAAAGATATGATCAAGTTTGTAATTCAGATTATTTCATATGTGGGAGCTGTTCGCTGACAGGATAGAATGATTACAAATCTGGACCCACGAAAACAGAGGGGAGAGAGGAATCCCCCTCTTGCTCTTGAAATATTTCACAAGGAAATGTTTCACAAATTCCTTTCCTGCCATCCACTTTGCACCCACTACACCATATGCCTGGGTACTCAGGCTGAAATTCTAAGGACACTTTCTGGGGAGTAAACCCTACTGAATAACATGGGATTTACTTCTGAGTAGACCTCCTTAGCCCTTACCTGGATAGCCCAGGCTAACCTGATCTCATCAGATCTTGGAAGCTAAGCAGGATCCACCCTGGCTAGTATTTGGAGGAGGACATCCAAGGAATATCAGGGATGTGATGTGGAGGAAGGCAGTGGCAAACTACCTTGAAACTGTCTTTTTTGAGTCTTCCACGAAACTCTTTAACAACAGGTATATACCACATACCTTCAACAGAAACATCTCCTGCCCAGTGGCCGGCCTACATTTTTGGGACCCTGAAGCTTAAACTCTTATGGGGGCCCCTTCTCAACCAGAAACTTTACAGAGGCATTTTGGGACCATATGAAACGGGTATTAGAGCATATTTTAATTAAGTACTTCAACCCACTGGCTTATGATTCTGTCACTAAAATAGGTTTATTTTAATAATAACAAAAAAGCTCCATCAATTTTGTTGAAAAATTCACACATTAAAAAAAAAAAGTTGCTTCAAGGCCCCTCCAGGATTAGGGGCCCTGAAGCTTAAGCTTAATTGGTTTCATAGTAGATCTGCCCCTTCTCTTGCCTTGAAAACCCTCATAATGGGATCACCATAAGTCAGTTTTGACAGTGACTTGATGGCACTTTCCACCAGCAGACCTCCTTAGGGTTGCTATCTCTGTGTTCCAAAGGACTCTAAGCATGGTACGTAGTCTCCCCATGGAGGTTATTTAGGCACCAGTGCCCCACAGTACCTTAGCTGGGCTTACAATGTCATCTTTTTTTGTTTTTAATCCTCGGAGGGATATTTTTTATTTTGCAAATACTACAAAAACTACAAAGAAATATTAGGAAAGGGACTACAACTAAGGATAAAATACTAAAAAAACTACAAATATTAGGAAAGAGACTACAACTAAGGATAAAGGAAAGCAAACCACACTAAACTAAAACCCCAAGAGGAGGAGATCTTTTCAGTGTTATTAAAAATGTTAGTACTATAAGTGTTAATATCACAATATACTTGTAGAGTTCTTGCTTATAACAATTCACTATTTATATGTTATTTTATTAGTTATTATGAGAGAAATCTCTGATCATCTTGTTCTTAGTTTCAAAAGGCCATTTTCCAAGTCCTTCTGCCTCTAATTTGGCATTCTGTCTCTGAAATCGTATACCACTCTGGCAGGTCCTGCACCCTTTTCTGCCGCAAAGTCCTCTTTCGTTCCAGAGGTAGCGGAGTCACTAGACTTCATTTCTTCCTCTTTGGACTCTTCGTCTGTCCCCAGCTGACGTCTCAACAATTCTTTAGCTTTAAAAGTGGAGTCTATCTTCTATCGTTGATCTTAAAGATGACACCCTCCGGAACCGCCCATCTGTACGATATCACATTCGTTTGAAGGAAAGAAATTAAATCCTCGTGATTTTTCCTCTAATTTCAAATGGAATGTCCTTTAAGGTTTTTTTTTTTAATTTAAATTTTTTATTGTATCTTCAGAATATTAACATAAACAACAATTTCTGAAAAATACATTTCAGAAAA
>NW_015168082.1:352253-366121 GCF_001447785.1 Gekko japonicus | reverse complement strand
CTCTGACTGCCCGGCTTCGTTTTAAACTTTCTCTGCTGGGCTGCCATCTTTCCCGTTTTGTTTACAGTTTCTGCCACTTCCACACAACTCGGAAAACTTGCCAAACGACTGCACAATTCAGCTAAGTCTCTCAAAACATTTTCGGTTTACTTCCTCCCCTCTCCCCCTTCGTGTCCATTAGCCGCTCATTCGCATGAGAGGCGTCCCTCTTTGCAATCTCTTTTTTCAACTGCGGGGGGGGTTGCTTTTCAAACTACTCCATTTTATTCAGAACTCACGCTCATTGTCGGTCAGTTTCTCTGACCACGCTCAGTTTTACGCCATTCCGCTCGATCTCCAGCACTTGTCCCGGTCAGTCCATCTTGTGCCCGAAGGCCACTCAGCGACTGGACCGTCAGGACGGAGGGGAGCCTCAATTCTCCGGCCTTATGCCGTCGAAGAGGCTACCCCTCAAAAGCCCCGTGGCCTGGAGCCTATCGCAAAGGCTCTGCGGGGGTGTCACTTGAGATGGCACCCCTCCAGGCCGCTGGTGTGCAATTCACCCTTCCCCATTGTGGGAAGAGCATCCGCCATCGCTGTTCTGTAGACCGGAAGTCGTCTTACAATGTCATCTGGGAAGCTTTCAAAGAGATTTGAACATGAGACAAATATAATTCTTTAATGGGTGAACAAGAAGATGTTAGTTCAGTGAGCTGCAGGCTTGTCAGGATTCACAGCCAACACCTGGTGCAGAGTGACACCCTCCAGGCCTGATTCATCAAGTGAACCTCCGTTGGTCATTCCCAGCCCACCAGTATCACCTACACCCTTAGAACGCCACAGATGGAGGCTGAGAACAGAGCTACAGACAAGATGCCTCCTGTGCACAAGTGCACACCTCCTGGTCCAATGCAAGTTGATTGTTGATAACAAAGATGAGCAGTTGCAGGACTGCTTTTGAGCAACTGGTTGTAAGCATGAGCCTTAAGTGTGGGGCTATAAAACCAGCCCAGATAGGCTGTTAGGTGTGGATGCAATTGTATGATAGATGCTAAGCCACTGACTCTGCCTTGCCTGACTTCTGGACCCCTGACCTTGGACTGAACAACTTTGCCTTGCCTGACTTCTGACACCTGATACTCAGAGCTTGCAAGCCAGTACAATCTGGTGGCCATACAATAGCTGTGACTTGACAGCACTTTCCACCACACAATGGCTGGGAGGTTTCTTCAATTATAAGGAAATTGACATGTGTGCATGTATGGGGGGGCATCAGCTAAAAGACTTTGGGACAAATGTGAAAGGGCTGCTGTTCTTTATTAATTCAGAAAATGGCCTACAGTGAAAGACTGGCATGGCCTCCTTACTTGCTTCCCAGGGGATTAAATAAAGTTCATGACACATTAGAATTTCTGTTTTTGCACAAAAATAACTCTTGCTTATTAGTCAACAGACCTGCTTCCTTGTGCATGAAAGCATAGGCTTTCTGGTTGTTTATTGACTAATATCACATCATGTTGCTCCCTTTGTTTTGCTTACTGATTCAGAAGTGGAGCCATTCCTCTCCGGGTGACCTCATGTTGGATGTGTTGAATCCATAGCTACTTGTTTAGATTAGAGTAAATTGATATTAGACTACAGGATTAGGGTTAAGCGTTAGTGGGGGGAGAGAATTAAAGGTGGTGGCACGAAATGATTGGTGGAAAGTAAAAAGATTCACTAAAATAATTTTTTTGTTTTATATATGGTTTTGGAGGTGCTCCCTTTTTCGTTTTTTCTTCCTTTGTGATGTTTTCGGTGAAATTGGGTAATCTGGAAGGTATTGATTGTTATGTTGTTAAGATATAGAAAATAATGGCAAGGATGAGGGGAGAGGAAAGGTATGGTTAGGGAAGAGATAATAAAGCTAGGAGACAGCAAAAGGGGGAAAATGTTAAGACCATTCTAAAATGGGAGAGATAAGTAAGTGTAGGAATGGTTTATGTATACTGAAGAGAAAAGTAGAAGTAAATTATAATAGGAAGAAAATTTCAAAATTACAAAAGATAAATTAATTATATAGGGAAAATATTTCTGTAATTTTTATTTATTTATTTAATATTTGGTTTGGTACAAAATGAAATGAAGTGATTTGATTACTATGAAGGGATATAACTATGGTGGAATATGAAAATGTGAATGATTTGATCTGATTAATGTTGGGATGCATATATAGTGCTTGGATTACTGGCTTCACTATAAATGAGTTTAAAATATTAGATATTATATTTTTAAAGTTTAATGACATTAAAGAATAACTGTAAGGGTACCATCAATCAACGAGCCACTTCTAAGTCACGAGGATGACTTTATTAAAAGATGTGTCACTAACATGATTTCTGTTTAGAATGGCGTGCAATACATCAAGCAGGTAACATGAACAAAGTTCAAACAGACTCTATACCAATGAGATACTTTCCCGCCCAGGAAGAACAGCGCCAAAGTAATGGGAATCATAACGGCCTGGATATTCCAAAACATCGTACTTCCCAGGCTCTGAGCGATAGCAGTAGACATAAGCGTCCTCCCTTATCTCCCACCTGCCCTTGAAGTGTTTATGCGTTTCGCTAACAAGCTTGCCGTTTATGAGCATGCGCAAGGGTCACTAGGCAACAACTATCAACATATGAGTTAATACAGATTGACATCACCGGAAGTGTGTCATAAGGCCACACACCCCACCCCCAACGGTCCCGGCCGCCGTCACCAGCCTTGCAGCTCCACTGCTGAGCCCCATGAGGGGCCCGGCGGTGGACCTCCAAGGCCGGCGGGAGTGCAAGGAAGCCCCGCGAAGGCCCTCCCTGGCCCCAGGCAGGCAGGGGTGGGGAGAGGCAGGGAGGAAGCAACTTACCCTCCCTCTTCTCCTGCCTCCTCCTGGCTGAATGAGGGCCGGAAGCGGGGCGGCCGGAAGCAGGGGGCGGGGCTTCGTCATGTGCCCCGCCCCTCGTACCTCACCTGGGGGGACCGCGATCCCCCCCGAAATGACCTCTGGTTTGAGCCCAATTTACCATAGAGTTTTGCCCCAAAACTACAGCATCACCCCCAATGTCAGCGATGCGATGACATCACTTCCGGGTGACGCCATTACATCGCATTTGTGGGCATTTGTGGGTGACGTTTCCCCCACCAGCCAGCTGGCCAGCAGCAGAAAGGGGCTTGTAAAAGTGAAGGAACCCCACCTGGACCGGGGGCCTGGGAATCCTAGCCCCCCTGAAGAAAATGGCTGCTTTGGAGGGAGGACTCTTGGGTATTATACCCCACTGAGGTCCCTTTCTACCCCAAACCCTGCTATCCCCAAAGCTCCAGGAATTTCCCACCCCATAAGTGGCAACTCAAATTAAATGAACTGGAAGGTGGGTTTTTTTTCCGTAGGCCAGCTGGCAAATTGGCAATCCTAGTCAGGAGAAGGTTCAGCTCCCCACACCTCTGTGTATCTATTTGCATAAGCTGTAGGCCTGTTTTACAGGTCAATAGGACAGTCTCAAGAACCAGAAATGCAGCTGCTTTCCTCCCACCCAGATTGGCCCTTCTCTTTTCTATAAAATAAATTTTGCAATCCTACATCATGATATTTTCATTCCTCCTTGTTGCAAAATTTAATTTTGCTGCAGTCTTGCAAAACTTCATTCCTAGGAGAAGACTGAGTAAAATTAGACATTTCCTCCTTTCCCTGAACTAAAGATCAGTGGTTCCTGAAGTGGGTAGTGCCACCCCTGAGGGGGCAGTGCATTTCGGGGGGGGGGGCGGGATGCTAAGAAGCAAGGGGGAAGTGTGGGGTGCTGGAGGTGGGCGCCTTTGACCACACTGTTTATTTATGATTGACCAGGCTATAGCACCACAGTGGCAAATAGCATTCCAAGTTTCTGGCTCTGTATAGTGCTAAAGTCTGGTGGAAACTATCAGAATTTTTAGTAAATACGGCACCAGAGCTCTGTTCAGACCAGTATACCATGTTCTGAGAATGTCATCACCATGTATTTTTGCTATTGTCATTTTCCAAGTTTTTGCTGGTAAATACTTAAGATAATAGCATTGTGTGTGGTATTTGTCAAGACAGAAGCCATCTTAGAGGACTTTTCCAGCTGGTTCCAACAAAATTCACTGTTTGTTTCTCTTCAGGTGTTAGCCACCTCACCCCATACTGGTGGTTACTGATCAAGGCCATCTACTCAGGCCTGTTAATTAGCTCCTTATCTCCTTTTACCCTTTTCTCCCTAACCCTCCTTGCTGCCAAGAGGATATTTGTGTTATGCTCTGGAACTCGATGCTTTAAGAACCAACTGTGCTGTGTTAGGACTCAAGTAAGCAAGACAGCTAGCTAGTCCAGTTTTGTTATTTTGTGCATTTATACTGCCACTGAACAATATGCTTTGTTGTTAATACTGTTTCTTGAATTTCTTCAGTAAAGCCTTCTTTTGCTTTATGGTATATGTTATTCAGGGAGTTACTGAGACCAAACCCAGCTAAACAATGGTTACATTACTGCAGGATCAGGCTTGACAGTATTTAATTTCCTGTGTTCTAAGTTATTGAACATGCTGTAGTACACTTTTTAGCCTTACAAGTTTTATTTTTGTTGCAGCCCACCCAATATTAATATTTCTTTGTTATATATGCCTTTATAATTTCTCAATAGCTAAAAAATTATTTAGGGGTTAGATGGGAAAATTGGGGTAATTTAGGAAAATTCAGGATATAAATAAAAAACATTCTAGCAATGAGAGGAAAACTTATTGTAAATAAATATAGATATTGAGTTAACTCGCTTTATAAAAGATGAAAGTTTGGCACAAGAGATGTTATTTGGAAGGCAACTAAGAACAGATACTAAAGGTGAGTCAATGTGTTGTGATGTTGAGCAGTTCTTCAAAGACAAGGAAATTCTGCTTACTAACATACCTGCTTGTGCAACTTATGGTGCACCATCAGTGACTGGTCACTACTGTGGGTGTGTTGCTTACTTGGGGGGGAAAACAGTGCCAAATGTCTTTATCATTCACTGTGTCATTCATCGCCAACATATGGTTGCAAAAAACCTCAGTGATCACCTGCAGAAGTCATTACACACTATCTTTACTGTAGTGAATGCTATTAAAGCCCATGCTCTCAATGATCAACTATTCTGGGAGCTCTGTGCGGAGAATGAGGAAAATTTTGAGTGTTTGCTGCTTCATTAGGGTTGCCAGGTCCCTACCTTTTGCTTACGGGGGGACACTTCCCATCCGAGATCTTTTGGCACATGCGCACACCCAGAAGTGAAGTCATCGTGCTAGGCACGTCGCCAGGAGGACACTCTATCATTCAGCCAGAAAGTCTTCTATCTATCTAGAACCGCTCATATGGTTATCACCTATTCAGCCAGAAAGTCTATGGCACCATAGAGATTTTTGGCCGAGTGCTAGAGCATCCCCCTGGTGATGTGCCCAGCGCAATGATGTCACCTCCAAGTGATGTCATCATGCCAGGCACATCAGCGCAATCCCAGGACTTTTGGGGCAGGGTTCTCCCCACTGGCTGGATCCGGGCCAGCAGATCGGGGGCTCTAAAAGCGAGCAACCCCCCCCCCGGGGGGAGGGCAAGCCTATGCTTCATACTGAAATTAATTGGCTATCAAAGGACAACTGTGAGAGACACTTTCACAGTTTTTTTGAGACACAAATGTTTTGCTCAGTGATGAACTCAAAGAGATCAGGCATGACATTGCCTATTTGCAAAGTTTGATTAAATCAATTAAATGAATTTGTCATTGCAAGGAAATGAGGTCAATTTTATTAAGGCCAAATCTGTCATCTTTACATTTATTTCAAAATTAACTCTATTCAAATGCAATATTGAGGTTGCCAGGTGCCTAGTTTTGAGCCTGACAGTCAAGTATTTTCCCTTTCTGTCCAGTAAATAAACTTTTTTAAAAAATATTTTATTTTGCTTTTAATTCCCATAATACAAGTTTATACAAAACATCATAACAAAGGAAGGAATAACATTTAAACTAATTTATCAAGGATAACCTACAATATGCCAAAATTGGATTGATTTCTAATGTTTCTATTGTCCTATCTTTATAATGCACTTGGGAACGTTCCCACAAACTTAATTCTACGTTCCAAAAATATATCATTATACAATTCATACATCTTTTCTTTTTCTTACCCCATATAACCCCAAATTAATTTTTTCAATTGCTATTATTATTTGTCCATTTATTTCTTTACACTTCTGATGTATAATTTTATTATGTATTTTCCAGGGGTCGTTTTGTAGAAAAAGAGCTAGGGGAACTCATTAGCATAACTCATTAGCATATGCCACACCCCCTGACATCACTGGAAGTGTGTCATAAGGCCACACCCCCCGCCACCAACGGTCCCGGCCGGTGGGAGTGCAAGGAAGCCCCGCGAAGGCCCTCCCTGGCCCCAGGCAGGCAGGGGTGGGGAGAGGCAGGGAGGAAGCAACTTACCCTCCCTCTTCTTTTGCCTCCTCCTGGCTGAATGAGGGCCGGAAGCGGGGCGGCCGGAAGCAGGGGGCGGGGCTGCGTCATGTGCCCCGCCCCCCGTACCTCACCCGGGGGAACTGCGATCCCCCGCGATCCCCCCTGAAATGACCTCTGGTATTTTCTAACCAAAGTAAGCCTGCATCCACTGGGGCCAAGCTCTTCCTTCCCTCTGAGGCTTGACAAAGTGGCAACACCCCCCTCCATTTGTTCTTCATTGCAGCCAGCAAGGTTTGAAAAGAATCAGATCTACCACTCAGCAGCCAGGCAGGACGCTCTGAGAGAGATCCTGTTCAATAGACTGAAGAAAGCTGGAAAGGGAGGGGTTTTCATGGCCAGGCAATCAGCTTCAGGAACTCAGTGGTTTTGGTTTTAAGAACCTATAAAATAGCACTACAATGAAAACTTAATCTATTATTGGCTTTGTCTGTTGAATTTCTACCTGTTGCATAACATTTAAAACCTTCAAGTCCCTGTAGGCATTTGTATGCATTAAATGGGGGAAACTATGGTGCAGTAGTGCTAAATATGTCAGATGAGGACTGGGTAGATCCAGGTTTAAATTACCAACTGCCTGGAGAAAAATGTTGTGACCCTTTAATAGAAATGACTGGTTTCCACATCTAAGCTCCTGTTAAACCAACAAGGCATTTTTCTTTTTTATCATGTGTGTGCATGCATGTGTGTATATGTATATTTATATGTGTGTATATACACACACTGGTGCACACACACACACACACACATATGCTGCTCGACAAATTTTTATCAAATGTGTCCAGTATTTTTGTTGAAACCATCTAACAACCTTATGCTTGAAAGTGACCACAGACTTCACTCTGTTCAAGAGACAAAGGTTAAAGAACCACACCCTAATATTATATTCAGTCATTATGATCTTAATCTCTAGGGAGCTCTGAACTATGTTTAAAGCACAGTTAAGCCCTATTGGGACTTGAGCATTCTTAGCATTCTCTGGATTATACCTACTCCATGGCAGCTGATTCCACTGAAATCAACAGGGACTTATTCCTACATAATGCTTGGAGGCCTGGACATGGGGGGGGGGGGCTACGTCACTCTTAAGGCTGTGGTCACAGGGTCATTTTGATCAAGTTTCACCGCTGTTCTCTCTTGCATTTAAAATTGCTGATCAGACACCGCTTCCGCCTCCTGCACCAAAGTGGGCTTAGTCGCACAGTCCTCCCGGTGTCCTAGCGAGTTTTTTGACACCGGGAAAATGAAGTACTTTCTGGATATTTGCGCTTAGAATCCGCGATTTCACCGATCTGGACAGCCATCTCTCGTGCAATGATTGCGATTAGGTCATCTGACCATCCTTCACGCGATGAGGGTTTTTTCCTCCCAGCTTCCTCCTTTGAGCACATGAGCGATCCTGCACTGAATACGTTCATTGCATGAACGTTCAAGCGCACATAGACTTCTTCCTCTCCTCTCTCCTGCCCCCCTCCCATTGGTCCCTGGGTTTCTTGGTTTCCAGCGAGCCTCCTCTTGCCAACCAGCTTCCTTCTCTACTGGGTCCGCTCCAGTGTCCACTGCTGCCCCCCCTCCCCAATTCTGTGCACTTTCACCAAAACCTGCTTTCCACCCCCTCTCTTCACGTGGTGCCAGGAAGGGGGCAGAGAAGCCGA
This sequence comes from Gekko japonicus, assembly GCF_001447785.1. Taxonomy (NCBI): domain Eukaryota; kingdom Metazoa; phylum Chordata; class Lepidosauria; order Squamata; family Gekkonidae; genus Gekko; species Gekko japonicus. The sequence continues at coordinate 357,961 of NW_015168082.1, read as the reverse complement.
CTCTTTCACCTCTCGTCCTTCATGCATTTTTTTTTTACCAAGCTGCCGCCACTGTGCACAAACTCTTGGTTGTATGTGGATGGGTAGTTTTGTTTTCTGTTCGGAGGGGAAAACGTGGTGCTGCCCCTTTAAAGGGGGCAGGGGTGGGGAGGAGAGTCCCGGACCTGCTGCTGTCCCATTCAAGGGGGATGGGGATGGGGAGGAGAGTCCCTCTCCTGTTCTCTCTGGGGCTGGTGATTAAAACCTGTCGCTGGCTGGGCTGCGCAGGACCGCGCGTAAATAATGCCAGCAGCCCAAGTTCCCCTGCTGTACCCAGACGAGGGAGGGAGGGCAGCCAGGAAGTGATGTGTCATCCCAGCAGCCATGAGATGAGAAGCCATGCCAGAGGACTTGGCAGCAGAGAGAGGAGCCTCACCTGGAGGACCTGATCTGACTCCCCCCCCCTCCTCAAAGGCACCCATGTCCAGGTGGCTGCTGGTAGCCCGCGAGACTCAGCCACGCACTTCCCCAGACCCAGCCAGGATTGCAGCACCAGAAGCAGCCCGGGGGGGGGCAGCAGAGGCAGGGGGGAAGATCTTGGGTGGCTGCGCTGCTCCCTCGAGGCTTGCTTTAACCATGAGTCTAGGGTGAGAGTGTTTCTGAGCCTGCACAGAGTGCCTTCCTCTCCACCACCACCGCTTGGGTAGCACAGCTATCTGGACGGTGCCCGGAGCCTCATTGTGCGATGCAAGCGGTTGGGGGAGGGATGTGTGAACATCCCAATGCGGGGGGGAAATTCCCCAATCAAATCTATTGCGGGAACAAATCGGGATAAGCTTGCCATGTGACCACAGCCTAAGTGTGTGTAGGTGTTGTCTCCTTGAATGAGATGCCTCCCTTTTTCTTAACCTGGGAGCTGCCCTCTGACTCCTCCTCTCTCGTTTGTCCCCGGTCTCTCTACATGGCCTTCCATGGACACACATATCTCTGCAGGTCTCTCCTGTAGGGACAATGCTCTCATACTCCCACACACATGACGCCAGACAAGCTGGCCATTTGTGATAGGGACAGAACTCTTTAGATTAGACTTCTTTCTCTTCTTTTCGGTTGCAACCTGAATGTGAACAGGATCTACTTGAATAATTTACTACCAGCCCTTTAAACTACCAGACTTATAAATTTATCACCCGATGGTATTCTACATCAACTAAAATAGCACATATAAACTTGAGATACAGTTCTCTTTCCTGGCGAAGATGTGGAGGGGAAGGAACATACATTCATTGTTGGTGGTTTTGTCCAATACTTCTTAAGATTTGGAAAGATATTGCTCAACAACTTATATTACTGGACATACAATTCCTTTTACGATGTGCTCAATACTGTTGAATCTTTGGCCTGACTTAGATATTCCTGACATACAGAAAAATTTAATTGCAACACTATTATTTGTAGCTAAAAAAGCAATTGCCTCTTATTGGAAGGCCTCCCAGCTACCTGAGGTAAAGGAGTAGTATATGTGTCTGTGGGACTATATAATTTTTGATAAAAATAGCAGACATTAAGAGGTCAAATGTTTATGTTAAACTTCCTGAATAAGTGGTACCCAGTATTGGAAAACTTTTAAAGAATGTAGATTCCCCGTATTCCTTTAGCAATCATCGTTATCTCAAATTTATGTTGTTAATGTAACAATTAATATTTGTATAAGGTAGTATTGAAGTCTGCCTTCTAATATAGGTATTCCAGCTCTATTCTTGTTGTTGTTTTGTTGATGTTCTGTTACCGATTGATGTTTGTCACTGGCGTTATTTTTTAATATTTTTCTTAATAAAATGTTTTACCTTTTTTGCAATATATTTCTGGGGAGATTGATTTACTGCACTCAGTATCATGTATCATGCTTCTGTGACTGGGCGAAACTCTGCTATATTAACCAAATATCCCAATCATTTGTATGTACTAAATGGGCATGTGTGGTATAGTAGTGCTTAGCGTGCCAGACTACGACTGAATAGATCCTGTGTAGGGTGGCCAGTTGCCTGGAGAAAAGTCTTGTCCCTTTAATTAGGGGCTTAACAGGATCTTATTTACCTCCATTCCATTACAAACTACAATGACTCATTTCCACACATAAGCCTCTATTAAAGGGACAGGGCAGGGACAGGGCATTTTTCTTTATTTATTTTGCATGTGTGTATTGGTTGGCATATTTTATCAAGTGTGTGTGTGTAGTATTTTTGTTGAAACCATCTGGCAGCCTTATGCAATATAGGGCATTGTGTGCTATACCAATCTCCAAGCCTGTCTCAGCTAGAAGAGAAAGGTAGGACACAAGATGATGATCTGCAGGTTTTTTGTGACCATTTGGATATGCTGCATGATGATATATCTGAGAGATCTGAGGATCTTCTTTTGATGGAAATTCCAGATTGGGTGATGTCCATTTTCACACACTGAAGAAATGGAGGTAGTAGAGGAAGAACTAATTGAGCTACAAAATGACATTGGGCTGAAGCCGAAATTTAAGAAATCACACCTCTTGGTTGCAGAAGGAAATTTCTGATCACTATCTAGCACTAATATCCCTGACTTGATAGCCCAGGCTAGCTCAGTTTTGTCAGATCTTGGAAGCTAAGCAGGGTCAGTCCTGGGCAGTATTTGGATGGGAGACCTCCAAGGAATACCAGGGTCGTGATGTGGAGGCGGGCAATGGCAAACCACCTCTTGCCTTGAAAGCCCTATGGGGTTGCCATAAGTCAGCTGTGACTTGACGGCTCTTTCCACCACCACCCTCCTGCCCTATGGACAGTGGTTAAGAAGCTCCTTGTTACATTTCCAGCATCATATTTGGTGGAACGTGGTTTTAGTGTGGTCATCCAGCTTCTCTCCAAGCAAAGAAATTGACTCTCGATTACTAAACGCGATGATTTAAGATGCCTGCTAACTTGAAACCAGACATTGAGAAACTGGTATCACTTCATCAGATTGGATTTTGAGTGAATGCTGTTGTTACTGTTTTGAATTTTATTATTATCTTCCATAGTAAATTGTGTTCTGCTATTCTGAATAGTACTTTTTATGGAGTTGGGTGAGGGCATTGAGGATGAATTTATGGAACCAAGGGGGCGGTGGTCCGAACAAGTTTGGGAACCACTGTTATAGATGGAACCACCATAGCTTTAGCCACCATAGCCTTAGCATGTATGTGCATGTGTACACACACAAAGTGGTCCCCTCTCAGTTTCATTCAGGGTTATTGCAGGTTTCACTTATTAATTTGGGCCTTATGAAACCATTTCAGCCTGCCAGACCCATTTGACCAGGGTAGACCACCAGTAGAACAAAAGGCCCGCATGTAAATTTGCCCTGGCTTATGAGCACAGACCAGCAAAGAACATACAGAGTCTCAACAGTTTGATGACAATGAATTAAAAAGTGGCTTAGGGTAACACAGTAGGAGATCAGAAAGAAATAACACCACTAAGGGTGCGTTCAGACGCACCGTTTGATCTGGTGTCGTCACGGTTCAGCAACAGATTTTATCTGCACGAACACACAGTCAACATCTGCCTCCTGTCCCCAGCCATTGTTTTCCGGCTCAAAACCACTTTAACATGGAGTATTTTGTTACCAGGTCCTAAAGTGGTGTTTTCTCAGTTCTCCCATTTAAAGCCGCATTCCCCCCCTGTGTGATCACTCCTCCGGTGTCAAGACACTTCCGGTTTAAACCCCCTCCCTGCTCGAAAGCTGCCCGAGGCTTCTGCTTTTCGCCCGCCATTTTTTTAATGCGTTGGTGGTGTGTGCATACGCAGAGCTCAGCCACCGCATTTAGAAAAGTGACATTTAAACAGTCACTTGTTTTAGCATTTAGATGAGTTCGGGATCTCACAGAGGCCATTTTTGGGTCAAACGTTTAAAGGGAAGTCTTTTGTTGGAGGGGCTGGATTGATTCGCCCTGGTGGTTCTGCACATGCGCAGCGTCACAGCAGCACGAAATGCTGTTAAAAATGCAAATGCAGATTCGACCTCTGCTTCTGAGAAGGCATGAGAGGTGCATCACGACCTTTCCCAACAAGCAGGTATCAGACATTGTTCCTTCCAAGCTGTGCCCCGCTTTTGTACTTTTAATAGCATTTTCATCAATCAGAAGCAGCCCCACTCATTTTTAGCAAAGATGACAGACTTTTTATCTTATCCAATTATTTGCTTCAAGGTGGGGTCTGCATGACTGTTATTTTCCCTACCCTCAGCCCCTCCTCTCTTCCTTGTCCATTACATTCTTATCCAAGGAACCCTCTGAGCGGTCGACCCCATCCTCCTCCCTTCACACAAGGCTGCCTGGTTAATTGTAGAACCAGCTCTGGGCCTCTGGCAGTTCTTCAGCTATGTTATACATCCCATCAATTATACAGCAAAAATATGCTGCTTCCTTCTTCCCACCAGCCAAACTGCTGAAGTATAGTTTGCCCATGGCCTTTGCTGCCTCTCTGAGCGTCTGGAAGGAAGTGAGTCCACCGCTTCCATGTCAGCAAAATTTGTCCTGTCTGTCACTGCTAGACCTGTGTGAAGCAGGGCAGATTCAGAGTTCTTTCGGATAATCTGCACAGACTTCTCCAGGGTTCAGTGACCAAGTCTGGGGGCTGGATTAAGGCTTATCTAAATTGGAATCCAGGGCTGCGGTCATACTGGAGGTTCGGCGCGGTCTGAGTGCATCTCTAGGTGGGGCGGACCAACCAGACAGCACACCCTGTGGCAATTTCCCTGCACACTTGTCTAATGGGGAGGCGTCCACATTACTGCAGGACCTCAACCATGGAGCACGCTGCCTGGTTAGTTTATTTAAAAAACAGGTGAGCACATGCACTCATGTGGTTATGCGAATATCAGCAGCTACTAAAAAAACCAAAAACACGGCAGAAACAGGTCTGCAAGTTCAGACTTCCCCTCTGGCTTCAGTTCGCAACAGGGGAGTTCAGTCAGCCAGAAGAGTGGAGTGGGAGCACTGGCATAGGTAAAGACCAGACTTTCCCCAGTGCCTGGTTACTCTGCTTCCGAAGTAGGGCAAAATGGGGTGGCCACAACTGGAGCATGGAAGGCAGACGTCATTGTCTGTTCGTGCTCTTTAAATCTGCAAAGGTGCCATAATGATATCGCTGCAAACTGCTTGTGTGACCACAGTCTAGGTCTTCTTGCTTTCTGCAGCTGTTAACGGATCTTAGTAAAGCCAGGAAGTTTGTGCTGTCACCTGTTACAGTTCTGTGAATACATGCTCTGCATTTTCCTTCTATGTTTTTGGGCTGTTACAGCTGTATGAATGCAGGTCACTGTGTTTTCCTTGTATGTTTTTGAATTTTGCATGAAAAAATGTCACAGACTGACTAGAGCTTGCACTTTGACCTCACTTTTTAAAAAATGTTCACTGCATGGATGCATTCACACTCATATATACCATGGGCAGGGGTCATTTTGTAGAAAAAGAGGTGCAGGAGCTCATTAGCATAACTCATTAGCATAACTTATTTGCATATGCCACACCCCCTGACATCACCAGAAGTGTGTCAGAAGGCAACACCCACTGCTCAGCCTCCACTGGACTGTTTTGGATTGCTAACTACTGGGGAGGGGGAATGTGCAGATCAGTCCTCACAGAGGAGGGAGAGCTTGTACCTGAATAAAACCTGGTCTTAAAGGTGCCACTGGACTGTTTTGGACCAGGGGACTGGGGG
>NW_015168082.1:338904-352221 GCF_001447785.1 Gekko japonicus | reverse complement strand
CCAGGCTCCACCCCCAAAATCTCCAGGTATTTTCCAATCTAGAATGTCCCCGGGTCAATCCCTGGCATTTCCAGTTTAAAAGATTGGGTAGCAGGTAGGGATGCCAGACCCCCCGTTGTGGGGGGGGTCCCCTGTTTCAAGCACTCCTCTCCCACCCCAATTACCCCCCCCAAACAGGCAAGAAGACAGTAATCAACATGATGTGCCTATGTTACCTGGAAGTTACATAGGCACATCGGGGGGGTGCTCTGGTTTTGGGGCAAAACTCTATGGTAGAAGCTAATTCTACCATAGAGGTTTTACCCACAAGCCAGAGCATTGCCCCCAACATGCCTACGTCACTTCCAGGTGACATAAGCACATCATGGTTATTTCTGTCTTCTTCCCTCCCCGCTCCCGGGAAGTTCACCCACATCCCCCGCTGACTGGTCCGACAGACCTGGCAACCCTAGTAGCAGAGGGCATGAAGGACATCCTCCTGAAGCCCAGGAAAGCCACTGACCTTGACAGACCAATGGTCTAACTGTGTATAAGCCAGCTTCATGTGTTCACCTAAATGACTGCCTTACCTATTCCTGGAGAGTGCTGTACAGTGGTGTGGTAGCAGCTAGAAAAGCCTGAGCCTAGGTAGTAACAAACTGTATTATTTCTAGCCAAGGAAAGGACTGTAAAATACCTTGTTGTGAAGAGCAAAATTGCTGCACAGGCTCATACTGGAAGAGGTGGTCTTTCACCTATGTGGGCCCCTGGCTATGAAGGGCTGTAAAGGTAAGCATGAAGTGGGTCTGGACCTGTAAACATATGGGAAATCAATGAAATTATCATAAAACAGGATTAATAGGCTGCCTTGGCTTGTCTCTGATAACCACTGCATTAAGCACCAACTGCAGTTTCTGAGTCATCTTCAAGGGCAGCCCCATGTAGAAATCCTAGCTGTAGCCAACTTCTGTTGAAAGGAACAGGAAAAGACCCAGGCTGCATTTGTTTGTTTGTTTGTTTGTTTTGTTTGCCTACAGACTTTAGGCACCTTTTCCCATGACAGTGCCTTTATCAACAGCCCAACCTACAGAAATTTAGCAGGTGAGACTTGTCCCACCTCTCTACCTCCATGCTAAGATAATCATCTTCTAAATTTCTGTGGTTCTGTCTCAAGGCACAGGAGCATAGCTGGTGAGTAAAGACCTGTGAATAGCAGCAAATTAGCATACAGATGAAGAGTTAACAAACAGATGTGAGAACTAAGTGTAAGCCCACTGGCACCTTTAAGACCAACAGAAATTCTGGGTATAAGCAAGAACTAAGTGATTTAGCATGTGTAGTGAGACAAGAACCTGATATCTCTGTTAAGCCCTGAGGGTTCCATTGTCCTAAGTGTTGTAATAACTTGTAATTCAGCCATCTCCCATTCCAGTCTGTTTCTGAAATTCCTTTGAGGTTACACATTTAGTGCCCTGGGAGGCTGAAATGTTCTCCTACAGGTTTCTCAATTATGTGATTATTTATGTCAGATTTTAATATAATATTTTTTGTTATTTTAAACAAAACAAACAAGCATACATGAGAGTAATCATGCCAATGTTATATCTCTTAAACTACCTCATACATACATATCTAATTATCTATCTTACTACAATATAGCAAATTAAAATCTTTGCAATTCTATATTTTAATACGTATTTTCTTCTATTTAAGTGTTATCTAAGCATTCCATTATAGTTTTCTGTAAAATACATTTAAGTATACCTTGGAATTTCATGACCCCTTGAAGTCATATACAAAATCTTTCTTGTTATTTTGCCATCTGTTGTAGACATCACCTAAACATTTTAAGTTAATCTTCCATGCATTTAGTGTACTTTAAAATTTTAAATAAGCTTCCCTAGGCCATCTTTAACATTTATAATCACATATTCTTCTTAAAGGTTACCTAGACATTTTAGATGAATCTTCCACATTTAATATGCATTCATGCTTTATGGGTACATAAAAACAGCTTCCAATATAGCCAATCTGAATCAATTACTCATACATTGTTGTTGTTCAGTCGCACAGTCGAGTCCGACTCTCCGCGACCCCATGGACAAGATCTCGCCAGGCCCTCCTGTTTTCCACCATCCTCTGGAAGTTTGCTCAATTTCATGTTCGTTGCATCCATGACACTGTCTAACCATCTCATCCTTTGCCGTCCCCGTCTTCTTTGACCTTCGATCTTTCCCAGCATCAGGGTCTTCTCCAGTGAGTGCTCCCTTCTCATTTGGTGGCCAAAGTATTTGAGCTTCAGTTTCATTATCTGGCCTTCCAGGGAACAGTCAGGGTTGATTTCTTTTCGGATTGACTGATTTGATCTTCTTGCAGTCCAAGGGACTCTCAAGAGTCTTCTCCAGCACCATAGTTCAAAAGAATCTATTCTTCGGCGCTCGGCCTTCCTTATAGTCCAACTCTCGCAGCAATACATGACTACTGGGAATACCATTGCTTTGACCATGCGGACTTTTGTTGGCAGGGTGATGTCTCTACTTTTTATCATGCTGTTTAGGTTCGTCATCGCTTTCCTCCCAAGGAGCAGGCGTCTTTTAATTTCATGGCTGCTGTCACAGTCTGCGGTGATCTGGGATCCCAGGAACGTGAAGTCTGTCACCACTTCCACGACTTCCCCTTCTATTTGCCAAGGAGTGATGGGGCCGGATGCCATGATCTTAGTTTCATATTTCTTCTCTTCAGTAATTTCTTAGTTTTATGCCTCTTGTCTTTATAGGTAGAAGCTCTTTACTCATAGATAGAGTTACCCTAAATCAATCTTATGGGTTAAAATTTATAAATTTGCAGTTATACATACAAAGAGGTTCGCTAACTCAGACTTATTATAGAACTTGATTCTTTTTTTCATATTTCTTCTCTTCAGTAATTTCTTAGTTTTATGCCTCTTGTCTTTATAGGTAGAAAGGCTTTCTTTTAAGTCTCTCCATCTGTATTTAATTCTTAAAGCGGTTGAAGATTCCATAAGCTCTGTTTTATCTTCTCTCTGTAGTTTTTTTCCTTTACAACTTTAAAAATTTCAATATTTATCTGCCTTTTAGTAGCTCTGTTGTACTCTTCTGTAAAGATTTCTCCTTTTTTATGTATATGTTGTTCTGTAGGGTGTATCCTCTTGCTTGTAGTTCTGTACTGTGTGTTGAAAAGTAGGGTGCTGGGGTTCCTTTATCTTGATTGTAGTTTGTATTGGTGTATTTACCTTTTTGTCTTGTGTTGAATCAAAGGCTTCCTCAACTGCCAGATTGATTGTGTCAACAACTATGCATTTAAGCTCCTCCAAAGGGATCTGCATCAAGTTAACATCAGCAGAGCTCTCTGCCCATACATCATCTGGCAGTTTTTTCTGTGTGTCTTGTACACTCATTTTAATACAATAACAAAGGCCAGCTCAGCCCAGCAAGCTAGAAATCTCTAAAGTTATTTTTTCAATAGTCCCTACAAAGCTGGCCGCATTTCCAAGATAGTTTCTGCAATAGTCATATTAACAACCAGGAATCTGTCAACATAGGTCAGGTGTTTTGCAATTATACAATGGAGTCTGTGCACTGTAAGCTTTTATGATTTCTACAAAGAAGCTTATGTTATAGGACATTGTTACAAAATGGGAGATTCAATTCTAAATACCCCTCTTGCTTTCTTTCTTTTCCAAAGACAGTTTGTAATCCTTTTGGTGAGATATATTCTCTATTGGAAATATTTAGTCATTTGTTTATAATTCCAGTAAATCACTTAGATCCAGAAGCTAAAAAATAACAGGGAAAGCCCAAGGTTTATTCAAATCTGTGTTTCAGGAAAAGATATTAGAAACTCAAAAAACAGTCTTTGTTCCCTCTTTGCCCCAAAGTAGTTTTAGTGCAGCTTTTCTTTGTTAACACATTCTCACCACTTTGAAGAGGGGGGGGGATTTTCCACCTCTCCTTTCCTTGTCCTTTTAAAAATTTAAAGGGACTTAACTAAAACAGTCATTTAATTCTTGTTACGTTTACAATTACTCATGGTAGAAATCTTCATCGGTGTTATGGATGAGGCTCAAATAACTCTCTTCTTATGGGGCGTTCACATCTGGTGCAATTATGGCTGCCATAACTGCACTGCTTCGTCCCTTGCTTCTGGGACAATCCAGGGTTTCCACCCACTCGCAGGAGGTCCAGTGAAGTTCGGGATCCCCCAAAAACTCCCCTAAAAGGCACAAAGAGCAATTCCCGGTGCTGACTGTGTTGATGCGCCGCAGCCCCGCCTCCGATTATTGATGTCAGATTTGTGCCCATTTATCCTTTGGCATGGAGTTTGACCTGTTTGCTCTATGTAGAGAACTGAAGGGCATTGTTGGCATTTAATGGCATATACCATGTTAGAAGATGAGCAAGTGAATAAGCCCAAGATGATGTAGTTGATGTTGTTAGGTCCAGTGATTGTGTTGTCTGGGTGTATGTGGCAGCAAAGTTGGCATCTGGGTTCATTGCAAGCTTTGGTACCAGAGTCCATGTTCAAAGTAGATGTTGTATTATTATGGGTGAGAAGTTGTTTAAGATTTGGGGGCTGTCTGTGTGCAAGAAAAGGTTTGCCCCCCCCCCAGTACTTGTGAAAGAGAATTGTCATTAACTAGTAGAGGTTGCAAGTTGCTGAAGATGTGTTGAATTGTTTTGAGTTGAGAGCTGAATGTGACCACTAGTAGTGTTCTGTTATTGTCTCTTTTGGGCCTGTCTTGCAAAAGATTTTATCTGGGTACCATTCTGGCTTTCTTAATCTGTTTCTTGACTTCATCAGATAGATATTTTAGTTCCAAAAAGGTTTGTTTTGGATCCCTCAGGTGAGAATCTCTGTCTGACAGATTGGAGTGGGTCCAGTGGTAGTGTAGAACCTGGCTGTATACAATGGATTGTTTGGTATGTTTAGGATGGTAACCGGAGGCCTGTAGATATGTTTGACAGTCCGTAGGTTTCCCGTACAAGCTGGTATCTATGTGTCCATTGTGTATTTTTACAGTATTATCCGGAAAATGTATTTCTTGCATAGATTGGTTCATTTTCGAGTTGATGGTGGGGTGAAAGTCATTGAACGTGTGGTGGAATATGTCCAGAGCTTCCTTTACCATGTGTCCAGACAGTAAAGATGTCATCAATGTATCACAGATATAAGAGAAGTGTGAAGTAGGAGTTTGGGAAGCATTGCTCCATGTTGGCCATAAAGATGTTAGCATACTGTGGGGCCATGCAGGTACCCATGGCTGTACTATTGATCTGAAGGAACAAGTTGTCACCAAATGTGAAGTAGTTATGGGTGAGAACAAAATTTGCCCTAGTTCCCAGGGGACACTGTGTCAGGAGAGAGGGTCTTCTGGCTAGCTAGTTGACTGTTGGTGTAAGCAGCAATGATTCTACAGCAAGGTGGGGGAGAGTCTCCTCACTCTTTTGTTACATTTATTCTGCCATTTCTCTGGAGAGCTCCCACCCCACTGCCATTTTATCCTTGCAACAATCACAGAAAGGTATCTTACACAAAGAGGCCATGATTGGCTCAAGGTCATGCCAGGGATTTGAACCTAAATCTCCCTAATCCTAATCAACAGCTCTAACTACTATGGCACCCATCCCTTTGGAAACAGAGGCAGATCTGTGTTTTGCAGAGAAAGTCTCAGTTAAAACACAGAGAGTTAGGGTAGCCCTACCTGGGAGCCCTAAAACTTGCTTATGAGAGTTCTAATCCCTTGATGTTGTCCCAACTTGCATTTGGATATCATCTTGTTTCAACAAAGCCTTCTGGAGTCTGCTGCGGGCTTGTTCTGCAACCTTAATCTATAGTCTATCTGCTCTTCTTTGCTTAGGCATCATAGAAGCTGGAAGGAACTGCACCACCCCCTGAGGCATGGGGAATGGCAGACATTGCAGACCGAGAGTTCCTTGGGCAGGAATCAACAGGAACATTTATCCTGGGAATGTACTAGCTAATTATGAACTTGAGCAGCCACTTGGAAACCACAGCTGACCTTAGCTACACATTTTGGGAGGGAAAGTTTTCCTTCCTTGGCCCACCCCCTGCACCTTGTAGAGCAGCCTGACACACAAAAAGGGAGCAGGTGAAGCCCCACCACCTATTCCCATCTCTGGAAAAGCTTTACCTGCTACACTGCAGAGTGTGGTGGTTTGCTGTTGAAGACACACAAAGGAAATTTAGCCATCCTGATCCGACACCTAGGAAACAGGTAGAATTTGGAGGCGCTCGCATCAGGGTTGTAAGCTCCAGATCTGAGGGACCTGTGCCTCCTCTAGGAAGTCAGAGTGCCAGAAGCGTGACACTTGTGAGGACCTCACAACGATCCTGTGAGTGCCGGTGCCAGTGTAGCAACAAGAACAAAAAGGCTTCCATCAGATTCTGCTGCACAAAAGCATTTTCTGGTGATCAGGGCAACAAGAACAGCCTACAAAAAGAGTCAAACAAAAACAGCTCCTTGTCAGATTTTACTTCATGGTGGCATTTTCTGTTAAGAATGCCTCAGAGCATTATGTTGTTGTTCAGTTGCACAGTCGAGTCCAACTCTTCGCGACCTCATGGACCACATCACACCAGGCCTTCCTGTCTTCCGCCGACCTCCAGAGTGTGCTCAATTTCATGCTTGTTGCATTGATAAGACTGTCTAACCATCTCATCCTTTGTCGTCCCCGTCTTCTTTGACCTTCAATCTTTCCCAGCACAGGGTCTTTTCCACTTAGTGCTCCCTTCTCATTTGGTGGCCAAAGTATTTGAGCTTCAGCTTCAGCATCTGGCCTTCCAGGGAACAGTCAGGGTTGATTTCTTTTAGGATTTACTGATTTGATCTCATTGCAGTCCAAGGGACTCTCAAAAGTCTTATCCAGCACCATAATTCAAAAGAATCTATTCTTCGGCGCTTGGCCTTCCTTATGGTTCAACTCTTGCAGCCATACATTACTACTGGAAATACCATTGCTTTGACCATACGGACTTCTGTTGGCAGGGTGATGTCTCTACTTTTTATTATGCTGGCTAGGTTTGCCATCGCTTTCCTCCCAAAGAGCAGGTGTCTTTTAATTTCATAGCTGCAGTCACCATCTGCAGTGATCTTGGATCCCAGGAACATGAAGTCTGTCAGTGCTTCCATGACTTCCCCTTCTATTTGCCAAGGAGTGATGGGGCCGGATACCGTGAACTTATTTTTGTTGATGTTGAGTTTCAAGCCAACTTTTGCACTCTCCTCTTTCACCTTTGACAAGAGGCTTTTGAGGTCCTCTTCACTTTCTGCCATTAGAGTGGTATCGTCTGCTTATCTGAGGTTGCTGATGTTTTTCCCAGCAATTTTAATTCTGGCTTGTGATTCAGCCAGGCCAGCATTTCGTATGATGTATTCTGCATATAAATTAACCAAGCAAGGTGACAATATACATCCTTGTCGTACTCCTTTTCCTATGCTAAACCAATCAGTTGTTTCATATCCAGTTCTAACTGTCACTTCTTGACCCTTATACAGGTTTCTCAAGAGACATGTGAGGTGGTCTGGTGCCCTGCATCTTTTGGGCTGTTACAGCAGTCATTTCACCTGGCTGAATATTAGTGGCAAAAATTGGGGTGGGGAACAATAGGATTTTCAGGACATGACAGAGCAACTCATACTTGTTTGTGGAAGAGGACGTTACACAGAAGCCTCACCATGAGTAAACAGTGCCCCATAGCACGTCCAGAGTGCCTTTGGATGTGGCAACAGCCACTGTTACGACAGTATCTACAAAAACTGAGCAGGGAGGAGTAAAAATTCGTCATAAAGTGGTCTGGTACAACTTGTAAGTACAATTTAAGGGGGTGCAAATTTTATATTTCTGTTTGCCTTTCTGATTTTTTACATTTTTGTCTGTTTTTGCAAAAAGCAGCAGCAGATGCATCATTACATGATCTTGCACTGCCAACTGCAGGGTTGGAAAATTCCTGGAGATTGGGGGGGGGGAACCTAGAGAGAGTGGGGCTTGGGGAGGGGAGGAGCCTCAGCAGAGTATAATTCCACAGAGTGCACCCTCCAAAGCAGCCATTTTCACCATGGGGATTGGTATCTGTAGTCTGGGGATCAGTTGTCATTCTGGGAGATCTCCAGGTCCCACCTGAAGGCCAGCAATACACTGATTCTGACAGTAAGCTCTTTTCTGTTGGAGCGCCCCTCAGAAAGAGTCTCCCGCCATCTTTCTACACTGGTTGTATTTTCTGACAAACAAGACTGACAAACAAGAATGTCGTGTGGCTGGATATTGTGTACAAAAGTGGGTGGGGAGCAATAGGATCTTTCAGGGCCTGGCAGAGAAAGTCCTACCTGCCTGTGGGAGAGCAACAGGAAAAAAGCCTCCTGTCAGATTGTATCTCTAAATGTTGTTGAGAACGTTTGCCTTGCTTGTTGCCGACAAATGGCATCAAATTTACCTACAGTAGAAAATTGGGGTCAAAACAAGTTTAAATTAGGAGAAAGATGCTTCAAGACTTGTTTTCACTTAAACTAGAAAATAAGGACATTAAGGCAGTGACAGCCCCAGGTATTTTTGCCCACTAGGCGAGGATACATTCTGCCCCCCCCCCCGGTGCAGGGCGGGATGGGGGTGGGCACCAGAGCCGCAGCCAGCGGGCTGAGGGGGCGAGCTGCAAATGCATGCGGGGGGGGGGGCAGGATCACTCGAGGGGAGGGAGCCTGTGCCAGGCTGCAAAAGGAGCTCCAAAGAGACCACGGGGGTGGCAGAGGATGAGTGGCACTTTCCTGTCGTCCCGGGCTGTTCCCCGCACCTGTCCCCCCAGCCTCCTTCTCTTTCTGTCTGGGGGGCTGCAAAGAGGGGAGTCTCTTTCCGGGGACAGAGCAAGAAGCCGGCAAGGGGGGCTTCCTGTGCAGGGCGAGGAGGAGACAAGGCCAGCCAGAATGGCACCCTCATCGAGCTGTCGCCTTAGGCGAGAGTCTAAAATTTAATAATAATGGGCCAGCCCTATATTAAGAAAAAAATTGAAGTGCTGTAAGATAGCTCTAGAACTGGGAAGAATACAGCATGCCTAGTTGCTCCCATTGTAGCTCCTACCCTTATGGGCAGGTAAGGGCAGGGGCTATGCTGGGAGCAACAGAGCATGTGTTGTCAGAAAGATGTTGTCTGTCAGAAAGTATATACTTTATACCATCCATAGCAGCAGAGTTATCTGAAGGGGAAATGCTGATCCTCACACTGGGACAGATCAGAAGGAGAGCAAATCATTCTGTTATTATAAGTAGTGATTATCTCTTGGTTGCATCAACAGTTCCTTCATCAGGTTGGATATTAAATACTCATTTTATCTCTCTTCCCTGATCTTTGGACCTCAGAAAACACGCAGAGTATCTTTTGGCTGTGACAGCATTCACTTAGGAAAAAGGATTTGTCTGTTTCCGTTGCCCTAGCCTTGTGCAAAAAGTCCCTGCTTTCCATCCTTGCCAATGCATGCAGGTAGAAAGACCACGTGTCCGGCTATGCATTCTACTTCTTCAGCACTCACATTATTAAGTCTGACTTTCCTGATGTAAACCGAGTCCATTTGCTGTGTTTGCAGTTCTGCTCCCAACTCGCTACAGCATGAGCAAGAAATTGGGGGTCTCAAACAGCACATTCCTCCTGGAAAACACTTAATGCACAAAAATCTTCCAGACAAAAAGCATTTCGGGGAATCTGTTACTTCCTGCTACATTGTGTGGTCTTTGTCATTTTGCACAGGAAACGTGAGATTTTTCACTGGAAACATATTCTGATTACAAGGAAATCTCTGCTGGACAGGTAGTTGCTTTGGTTTTAGGATATATATACCCCACAGATTATCACTTGGTAGGGTCTGGATATAGCACCCA
The DNA here is from genome assembly GCF_001447785.1 of Gekko japonicus. NCBI lineage: Eukaryota > Metazoa > Chordata > Lepidosauria > Squamata > Gekkonidae > Gekko > Gekko japonicus. The sequence goes on along the minus strand of NW_015168082.1, from coordinate 342,338 downwards.
AGTAGGGTTGCCAGATCCCCCCAGGCTACCACCGGGGGTAAAGTTGCCAGATCCAGTTTGAAAAACTCCTGAACATTTGGGGATGGAGCCTAGGGTGGGCAGGGACCTCAGTGGGATACAATGCCATGGATTCCACTTTCCAAAACATCCCTTTTCTCCCTTTCTTTGACCTATGACATTAAACCAGCACTGTATGGGTATTACCTCCTTAAATCCTTTTGCACTGTCATTGTTACATCAGCATTGCATCTTTAAGTTCTTTTGCAATGTCATACCAAAAAAAAATGTTCCCTCTCTGTGACCTCTGGCACTACATCAGTATTGCATCATTCTCTAGTACACTATTTAAGTTCATGCTATCTATCTGCACCGTTACATACTGATGTTACATTGGTCCTGATAAAGTGATTTTGCATGTACTCTTAGGACCTAAACTGGAAGGTATTTCTTTATTTATATTTAATTTCTCACATTTTAATTGATTACATTTTACTAATTGTTACATTTTGGAATTTACTTTCATTTTTATTTCTAGGTACATATTGGCACTAGGGCTCTTTTTGTAGCAGGAACTCCTTTGCATATTAGGCCACACGCCCCAATGTAGCCAATCCTCCAAGAGCTTACAGAGCTCTTCTTACAGGAGCTACTGTAAGCTCTTGGAGGATTGGCTACATTAGGGGTGTGTCACTTAATATGCAAAGGAGTACCCGCTATCTCCAATATATGTAATTGCTTCTGATACACCAGATACATTTGTGGCCCCACAAACAAAAAAAGTTTTGTGTGTCATTCAGTTCCAGATTGGAAATAAATATATTAAATCAGGGTATAGTAAAATATGCATTTTTTAAATAATAGATGAGATTTTTCTATTGGGTAATCTAATATTAATTAAATATTTTTATTATCCGTACAGCATTCCATTTTTGGTCCTATATCAACTGTTTACTGCCTTACAAGTGAAACAGGGGCTTTGTTGCATGTTGTATTCTGTACTATTTGGCCTCTGAAGAAGGCTCTTGTGGGCCAAAACACATCGAGTCATATATGGTTCTTTTTGTGCATTTGTCACTTTGATTATTTTATGAGGCTTTATTTGGGCCCCTACAAGGTTTTTATATGTTTTTGAAATAAATACGGGTATTTTGGAAATAAACATGTGTATTGTTGTTTTTAACTTTTGGCCCTTTACTACTTTTCTAAACTTCCTTTGGAGGTTTTTGCTTGGTTGGTTTAGTTTTTCTTCCCCTCTCTTTATGGGAGATCTTCATGAGGCCAGAATCCTGCAGAGAACTCGGTCTAGTCTGGTTACACAGCATGGGCTGCCAGCCTGGCTCATTGTCTCTGCTGCTTCCACCCGGTAGATGTGGATCCTGGTAGACTATTGCCACCTGTAATATGCCAGACGGGGCATATTACAATTGATCTGCAGACAACAGAAGTCAGTTCCTTCGGTTGCCAGGTCCTACGCTGTCGCCGGCAAGGGGATTTGGGGGGCGTTCCTGGAGGGGGAGGGGACATCACGTGACGTCCCCAACACGATGACATCACTCAGGAGTGACATCATCGCATCAGCAACGCCGCATGGCAATGCTCTGGTTTGAGGGCAAAACTTTATGGTTTGAGGGCAAATTTACCATAGAGTTTTGCCCTCAAACCAGAGCATCTCCTGCAACATCACCAACATGACATCACTTCTGGGTGACATCATCATGTCAGGGACATCACGCGGGAATGTGGCTGTTTTGGGGCAGGGTTTTCTCCACCAGCCAGCTGACTGGCAGCAGGCAGAAGCCCCAAGAAACAGAGGAACCCCTGCCCAAACCTGGAGACTGGCAACCCTATCAGTTCCCCTGGAGAAGGACTGTATGGCATTGTAACCTGCTGAAGTCCCTCTCTTTCCTAAACCCCACACTCCCCAGGCTCCACCCCAAAAAGCCTACAGGTATTTTTCCACCCAGAGCTGGCAACCCTATGGTGGATTCATGGGCCAGGCCCTGAACCAGTGCTTAGTGGGATCCTGGGCCAGGATCTGGTGGGGACAGAGGGAAGTTCTGGTGGAAGAGATTCAACTGCAGGCTCCTCAGGGGCAACCTCTGGAACAGATGGGAAGAGTCTCCTACCCATGGTCTTCTACCATATGGGGGTACCCCAGAGTTTCCTGCTCTCCACCAGGCCATATTTCTGGCTCCCCAGGCTCATCTTCAGAGGCTGCTGAGTTGGAGCCCAGAGCCAGCTCAATGCGATTCATGACAATAGTGTTCCATTGTTCCACATTGGTTTCATTTTGGATGACGGGCCATTTTTTTGTAGTACTGACCATCAGAAACAGTCTCTCACCATCGCTCTAACCAAGATGCATTTTCTGATAAATCTGGCCATGAATGGTCATTCTTCACCCTTGGGAAAGGGGAAGGAGGGTGAGGCTGAGGCTGGACACAAAGAAGAAATATATATTTTAGGAGACTGGCATTTCCTTTCTTGGGGAAAGGAGCAAGCAGCTGAATTCTAACCACGATCCCAACCATCTTCCGGTCCTCCTCCTGCCCCCGCCCCCATGCTATCTACAACATGGAAGCAATAATGCTGGCATACTTTACTGGGCGGTCATAAGAGTTAGAACAAGATGAGTGTGCAAAGGGCTTTGAACACTGGAAGTGCTGTACAAATGGTAGGCATCATCATGCTAAAATATCTGGCATTCCAAAAATATTGGGAAACATTACATTTTGTGATGGCACCGTATTTTTAAAAAAAAGTGCCATCAAGTCACAGCTGACTTGTGGCAACCCCGTGGGGTTTTCAAGGCAAGAGGTGTTTGGAGGTGGTTTGCCATGGCCTGCCTGCACATCATATCCCTGGTATTCCTTGGGTGTCTCCCATCCAAATACTAGTGGATGGCACCAAATTAAAAAAAAAAAAGTGCCATCAAGTCACAGCTGACTTGTGGCAACCCCGTGGGGTTTTCAAGGCAAGAGGTGTTTGGAGGTGGTTTGCCATGGCCTGCCTGCACATCATATCCCTGGTATTCCTTGGGTGTCTCCCATCCAAATACTAGGCAGGGCTGACCCTGCTTAGTTTCTGAGATATGATCCAGGTCCGGAGCTCAGGAGACACCATCTAACCATCTTTAAAATGTCAAAAATGCTCCCAGGCCCTTGAAAAAGCATTCTAGATTTTCTTCAGTTGGGTTTGCATTGTGGGCTTTACCCGAGTGGCTTCCTGCTTGGCGTGGCACTGCCCTTTTGTTTCCATGGGAGTTTCCAGGAGCAGCTATGTCAGAAGAATTCTTGGTCCTGCTGCATCAAAAATGGCAGCTTGGCAAAAGCAACAGTGGGGCTCAGTCCAAAGAGAATGGAATTGAGAGAACGAGGGCTGTCATGAAGTAATGGGAGCAGCTCTATCTGCTTCTCTCAGATTCATTACATTTC